>NC_137129.1:41580604-41603104 GCF_949319135.1 Squalius cephalus | reverse complement strand
ATTTCAGAGAGGCGTACTCGTGGCTGCGTCTCAACACCGGCCCACACACACGCATCATGAGCTGGTGGGATTATGGGTATCAGATCGCAGGCATGGCCAACAGAACCACACTAGTGGACAACAACACCTGGAACAGCAGCCACATCGCCCTGGTGATTACAGCAGGATTATAACATCATATCATATTCACATCTCATTTTATAATCAGCTTTTATTTCATTTTATCAGTTTTTATTTAGTTTTTCCACAGGAAGAGACGCCGAACACTGGGAGTCTGATTCCCTCTCTCTGATTGGCTCTCAGGTGGGGAAAGCCATGGCGTCCAATGAGAGCGCGGCGTATGACATCATGAGGCTGCTGGGCGTGGACTACGTGCTGATCGTCTTCGGAGGCGTGATCGGATACGCGGGAGACGACATCAACAAGTTCCTGTGGATGGTGAGGATCGCAGAGGGAGAACATCCCGGAGACGTGCGGGTGAGACGCCGCTACAGATCAGCGGAGAGAAAACATGCATTTTACATCAACAACAGCTGATCTTATCTCTCGCCGTTCCCAAGGCAACATTTGTTCATCTGATATTTTTTTTTGTACTTTTATATAGTAGTATAGTAAATTGTTTTAGTAATTTTGCTATCGTTTGGTCATTTGCTATCAATTTGCTATTTTTTTTAAAATATTTCTATTTAAAAAAAAAAATTGTTAGCTGCAAAGGCAACCAGTTTTTTTTTTTTCATTGTTTTTTTTTTTTTAAGTGTTTCATCTAATATTTACTATATCATCCCAGCTTTATTTCATTTTATTTACGTTTTTATTTGAGTTTTTTAATATTTCTGTTAAGCTTTCTTTTTTCTGTTTTTGTGTAATTTTATCACTTCAACAAAGTTTAAGCTTGAAAAACTTCAAACTAAAATTTTGTTTCTTTTCAATTTACGAAAAATATTTGTAATACTTTTAAGTCAAGTCAAGTCAAGTTTATTTATATAGTGCTTTTCACAACGTAGGTTGTATCAAAGCAGCTTCACAGTATTAAATTAAAACAATACATCAATGTTTGTTTCTAGTGGAACGTCTCTAGTGGAACGTCCTTTTAATTTGAGTAATTGTTTGTGCTTTTGTCATTCGTATTAGTTTTTTTCATATTTCTATTTAGCTTTAATTTATTTTTATTTCAGTTTTAGTTAATTGAAATAAAGCTTAAAAACAAATATAGATTATATGATAAATGATAAATATTAGATGAAACACTTAAACAAAAAAAACTTTTATGTTGCCTCGTCAAATAACTAAAATAAAATAAAGCTAAATAAATAATTTAAGAATAATGCAAAAAAGTGATAGTAGTTTTACTATTAGATAAATAGTTTTAGTCATTTTGTTATTGTTTATTAATTTGCTGTTATTTTTGTTAGTTTATATATATATATATATATATATATTTCTATTTAGCTTTAATTTATTTTATTTCAGCTAGCTGCCAAGGCAACTTTTCTTTTTTGCATTTTGAGTTTTTTTTTAAGTTTTATCTAATATTTATGTTTCATCCCAGCTACATTTTTTTTTATATATATATATTTCTGTTAAGCTTTAATTTTTTTATATAGTTTTTTTTGTCATTTTATCACTTCCACACACAAAGTTTAACTTTGAAGTTTTTCAAGTTCAAGTTTAAGTACTAAAATGACTACAACTAAAACTGAAATAAAAATAAATTAAAACGAAATAGAAATATTTGAAAAGAAAAAACTAATACAAATGACAAAATCACAATTACTAAAATTAAAACAATGTTAAAAGTAGTTTTTGTTAATTGAAAAAAACTTTAATAAATATATAAATATTAGATGAAACACTTAAACTAAATAAAATTATGTTGCCTTGTCAAATAACTCAAATAAAAATAAAGCTAAATAAAATAATAATAAAATAAATAATACAAAATAGTAATAAATATTAAAAAAGCGCGTAGCAAAATTACTAAAACTTACACTAAAATGAAAACTGAAAATATTACAATAAAAGCTCATTTTAAATAAATAACTAAAAATAAATACTTTAACAGTATATAAATAATTCTAAAATCACACTTCTGGTTAACTTTGTACACTAATTATGGTTAACTAGAGATCAGCCAGAGCGCAGCTGGTTAATTTCACATTTACATGTAAAGATCCACTTCTTTCATCTCAAAGCTCTTGATCAGACACGAGATGTTATATGAACAGGAAGTGTGTGTGTCTCTGAATGAGGTGTGTGTGTGTCTGTGTGTTCAGGAGAGGGACTTCCTCTCGCCGCAGGGAGAGTTCAGGGTGGATAAATCCGCGTCTCCGGCGCTGCTCCACTCTCTGCTGTATAAGATGTCCTACTATCGCTTCGGAGAAGTGCAGGTTTGATTCTGCTCACATGACCTGAACTGTGTGACGCTGCTCGTGTGACCTCTGACCTGTCAAACGTGCTTCTCTCTGTTCAGCTGGACTTCAGAACTCCTCCAGGGTTTGACCGAACGCGGAACGCCGAGATCGGGAACAAGGACGTCAGGCTGGAGCAGCTGGAGGAAGCGTTCAGCTCCGAACACTGGCTCGTTCGCATTTACAGAGTCAAAGATCCCCAGAACCGGCTGGAGCGCAACACACACACACACAAACACACACCATCCTCCAGGAAGGTACGAGACTGTATGGAAAAATATTTGCATTTCCAGACTATTTCGTTTTCTATAATAGAAAATGAAGCACTTTTTCATTATGCAAAAATGCAGTTTATAAGCGTTTGGGTTTCTTCTCATGATATTCTTAGCACCGTATTACAAGTTGATCTCTATTAATTCATGTGCATCCACACTCTCGCTTTCTTCATAGTTAGAGGGCAGTGAAGCACAAAGGAAATATGTTATAGTATATATATAAAACTAGAAATTGTAATGCGCAAGCATGCAAAATAATCCCATGTGCATGTGAATATAGTTTCTCAAGGGCATGACAAAGTTTCTTGTGTGCATGCAAAAGTGTATATTTTTGAATATTTTAATTTTAATTTTGTATGTTGTCGCTTCAAGAAAATTAAACGAAAAACCCCTGAGAAAATAATATTTACGGATGCCAGGACTAGATACCAAATATAAAGCTGGAATTAATGCTGTATGAACCATTTATGTTAAATATGGTCTAATTATTGATGACGAATTAAATTTGAGTCTGGAAAAATATGGAATTTTGAAATGGAAACGTGTAGGAAGCCTGTGATGTGGATTTAATGCTGTCGATCTGTGCAGGCGACCAGGAGGAAACGCGGATTCATCAAGAACAAGCTCGTCCTGAAGAAAGGCAAAAGAGTAAACCGGAAACTGAAGCGAACAGGACTAGACTGAACTGAACCGGATCATCTGCTCTGGTTATCATCTTCATCTCACTGGTTCATACTTAGATATGTGTTTGATATGAAAGGGAACAGATTGTTTTTATATGACAGAACAGCAATGTGACACTTTCAGCTGAAGTGTTGAACCAAAGAGCTCATGTTCTCCTCATATCAGACATTTTCACTGACTTGCTGAGCGGAAAATTACTTACACAAAACATTTCAGGCTAAATTTAAGATTTATGGATTTGACTTGTATTTTTGAATTACACCGTTTTAACATAAACGGATAAAGTTAATGTGAAGCGTATTTGTCAGTCATTCATAAATGAAACGGGTCAGATTTCTGCACTCATGCCGTAGTTTATTACATATTTTCAAAATGCATTTATTCAGATAGCTTAGAATCAGCATAAATCTGTTGATTGTGAAAACTGACCTGTTTTATTTATGCATGACAAATATGCAAGTGTATTTTGTAAAAGTGATTTTTGAAAGTGTTCTGATTTTATAGTTTTACTTATTTATATTTTAATGATTCTTTATGAGTTTGTTCATTTAGTTTGGAATATGAATCAAACATGCAATAATTATCAGGACTTTTTGACTTTTTTCTCATGACTTTGAATGGATTTCCTCTGTGATAAATGTATGAAAGTAAATGATTATGTAATTCATAACTCAGATTTTATAGTGCAGTTTAATATGCAAAAATCAATGGAAATCTGCATCTGACGGCTGATCTCACACTGTCACTGATGGGAAGAGGCTCAACTCAGACTTCAACTCACTTTACACTGTCTCTCAACTCTGTACTGGATCTGCTGAAGATTTCCATATTTATTTCTCAGTCAAAAGTTCTTCATATTTTTGTTTTTGTATCAGTTGTAGGCTGATAGTGATGGTCAAATAAAAATAAAAAGTATTTTTGTGTACCAATTGGTATATTGTTTACAAATAAAATTATATAAAAAGGCTTTTCCTGTATATATATATATATATATATATATATATATACATTAAAATTCTGACAGGCGTTGCATTATTGCTGTGCTAATGGTATATCATAATGTCATAATCCCTATATTCCATTAGCTTTATTTAAAAATAAGGATATTATTATGATAAAACCCCTGATGTTTTTGTGTATACAGTAGGCTATAGTGAAATGATATGTGATTATGAATTTTGCACTGCAGTTCAGCGGATGCTCACTAGAGGCCGCTATAACCTCAAACCAGACGAGCAGATCTGAAAAACCAGGTAAACAATGTGGTGAAAGGATATATTTATATGTTATTTGGTTTTAAATGCTTGACTTTTCACTAGTTTTGAATGTCAGAGGCAAGATACAACACTGTGAGTCTGTGACTGCTGAGGCAGGTTTATTTGAAACAGAACTTTCAAAAACATCTCAGATTCAGCTCCTTTTACACATGATCTGATTCAACAGCGTTTAGAAAGACTTTCTGTAAATTATTTACTCTGAGAAAAGCAAGGCATGTTTCATGTTTATTTCAGCACCGATATGAACAGTTTACAGTACGAGCTGCAAAAGGAGCTTAATTTTGATGTGTAAAAGCGCGGTCACATTTGCCATATTAGCGAAATTTCGCGGGCAAAAATAGATCCATTGTGTATAAAGTACAGCTCAAACAGAACTCACTTTCTAACCAAATAAGTTTATTTTGGTCTGCGGGGTGAATTCAAGTCAACAGCTTTAACATTTGCGAAATCTGGGCAATTTATTTCGCAAAATGCGAGAGAACCGGTAAATGTGACCGGGCCTTAAAGGGACAGTTCACCAAAAAATGACCATTCTCTCATTAATTACTCACGTCGTTCCAAGCCATAAGACTTATTTTCATCAAATAAACATTTTTTAATGAGATTTCTGTGCCCTCCATTTAAAGTTTATCCACCCCAAACTTCAAGCTTCAAAAAGTTCATAAAGAGATTGTTTATTTGAGTGTCCGTTCATTGAGCTTGCGATTTCATTAAATTTCTATATGTTCTGAAGATGAACAAAAATCGTATGGGTTTAGAACGACATGAGGGTGATTAATTGATGACACAATGATTATTTATTGATGAACTAACCCATAGACTTATCAGAAAAGTCTTTAACACTTCTACAGATTTATCCAGAATATAATACAGTACTGTCTCTTTAAAAAAAAAAAAAAGTGTATCATACAGCAAGTAGGCTACTGCTGGGAACTTACAAATCAAATCAATGGACTTCACATCAGTGATGCTGTTCATATAAAGTCACAGGATTGAATGAAGGCCTCGATTAAAAAGTGCATCAGAAATCCTTTGCGGAAGAGTGTAAAACCTCTCGGGTAAAATCTCATTTAATGGCCAATTAGTTCTAACAATAGTGTTCTGTCAGGAAGGCTTTAGGAGTCAGAAGTGACTCATGGAGAGGATTTTAATCAGCTGACTGACCACTAGTTCACCTGATCAGCGAAAACACTTTTCATTCCTGTAATCTCGGTTTCATGTCAAATATCAAACATCTTGACAAATATGTCAAGATCACACGCATATTTCACCCCAAAATACTGTTTCGTTTAGATCTTCTTAACTAAAAATATAAGAAACTGAAGCTTATTTTAATACATTAGGATTTATTTCAAAATAAATATACATTGTGATAGTATTAGTAGTATCAGTACTAGTTAATGCTGATTTAAATAAAATATTATATTACAATATTTTTTCTGTAATTGAGTAAAAAAATACGATATTGCAGTAATGACAATTTAAGTGTGAAATTCAAAATGTAACAAATCTTATATATGACATATATATTTATTACATAATTACTATATACTTATACTTTATTATTTAATTTCTTATAGATTCTTATTATCTCTTGATTTTGGGGTGAAATATGAGCTGGTTTAAGATCTAAAGCATGAATATGAACATCTCGTCCATATTGTTAAATGCATTCAAATCATCTAATGGCAGATCATCACATTAATACTGTGTACATGTTATATGCTCAAAAACTCAGTTAGATAATTGTGAAAAATAATATATAATTTATATAGTGTATAAAAGTCTATTCTATGATCCAGGTTTTCATATATACACATTGGTTTACAGTTTATACAGTGTGATGCATTATAATGCATGATAACCCAGTCTGTGTTTTTTGCTGTTTGTCTTGATTCCCTGTGTTGTTCTGATCAGCGGTCAGCCGGTCGGTCGTCTCTCTCCTGTGGTTTGTAGTTTATCTCAGTCTGTTTTCCACAGTGGGTTTCTGTAGACCCATCCGTCACCCTGCACAGACACACACACAGATTCACACAATACAGCTCCAGAAAAACTGTTAACAATGGTTTCATATTAGAGTGATAAACATCACAATCTAAATGGTCCCCTTTTTTCTAAGTAGCTTTTTAATTTGTTTTGTTTACATTTGCAGTTTGTCACATTTCAAACTATGGAAGTTTGTTTCATAGTTAGTTCATAACTCGCAAATCTGACTTTATTTCTCGCGATTGCATGTTTATATTTCACAATTCTGACTTGTTTTTTCTTAGAATTGTGAGATATAAATAGGGATGCACCGATATGAAAATTTTGGCCGATACCGATAATATATTATAACATAACGATAATTCTTTATATTTGAAAGCCGATATATTGACTGATAAATCTAAATCCAATTTTTTTTATCATTTTTGAGAGCCTGATTACAAAAACAAAAGTCTCATCATTAAAATCCATGTGCCAGCCCACAATTATTATGTTCTCATTATAATTTTATGTAGCCGATATGACAGACTTGCGCTGCACATTAAGCACTTACCTGTATTTTCCTTTTTGAAGTGATTTCAGTCATATTTCAAACAATTAAAAACCATGCATCTGAAGTTTCTCAGCTGAAGGAAATAATGCATTATTTATCGGCTTTAATGTATTGGCCAAATTTTCATATCGGGACAAAAACAATAAAAAACGAACATATATCAGCCAATACTGATATGGTGGCGGATATATCGTGTATCCCTAGAAACAAACTCAGAATTAAAAAAGGTAATTGCAACTTTTATTATAAGGGTGTTTACATGACAAAGTGCCAAAAACGGAAAGTTTTTTTATTTTTCGTTTTTGAAAAGTTTTGCATACAGACGACAACATTGTCAAAATGATCCCCGTTCACACGGATCCGCGAATCCGTGTATTCTGCTGCCAGGCCAGTAGATGGCGATGTCACTTTGTAAAGAAACAACTTCACCATTTTCACAAATTAACGTTTTTATAGTTTACACAAAGAAAATGATGGTAACATTTTCAAAAAATTGCACTTTGAAACCCGTTTTCAAAACTTTTAATTTTCAGGCCCTCAAAACACCGTTGTCTTGTAAATGAACAACCAAACCGATAAAAAGTTTCTGTTTTTAGTTTTATTGTCGTGTAAACGCCCCCAAACACTTCTGAGAAAAAAGTCAAATTTGCGAATTATGAACTTGCAATTGCAAGTTATAAAGTCTGAATTATGAGCTATGAACTCAAACAGTTTATTCTGTAGTGTAAACAAGCGTCCATATCAAACCCAGTTCAGTCTGTCACACGAACACGTTTCTGAGTCGGTCTGGGTCATGAACGCACCTCTTTGCTGAAGTATTTGGGTTTCCAGGGCATGTTGTTGGTGTCTCTCTGTCTCTCGTCGGATCGCTGGGATTCCTCTAACCGATGCTTGTGTTCAGTGGCCAGATCAATGTTTCCTTCCTTCAGAGCCGCGGTCACGTGAGACCAGAGACGCCTGAGCTCAAACACACACACACACAGACCGGCAGAATATCACAACTAACATACAAAAATTAAGAAAACCATATATTCATAAGATTTTGGGATACGCAATAATGTTTTTTTTAAAGAAGTCTCCCCTGCTCACCAAGGCTAAATTTATTTTAGTAAAAAACAGTAATATTGTGAAGAATCACCTGGACTCGCGCCGGCCCTGTTTCTCCACCGGGCGAATCATCTTCCTGATGACGGGCAGTTTGTTGGTGTCGATCACTTTGGTCTCTCCGCTGCTGTATGTGAACTCGAGCGTCCCGTTCCACTCGCCCTGAGCTTTACAAACAACCGTCCCGCTGGAGTTCTGCTTCACCTCTGCACTTACCCTGAAACACACACACACACACACACACACACACACTCATCATCATCATCATCACTCTGAGACTTCTCAATTACGTCTCCTTTAAAGGTGCAGTATGTAAGAATGACAACTAGTGGTCGAAATAGGTACTGTAGTCCAAATTCAAAATATCAGAGATCGTCGTTTCTCCCGCCTCCTCAGACGCGACGCTCACACAGGTTACCAGTTCGAGCACACACAACAGGAACGAGCGCAATGGACCCAATTGGCAAATTGGCAACGTGCAGTTTAACAGACCAAAACAATAACAAACATTCCAGCCTGGAAACGCACATTTCAAAAGTAAAATAACTGGCTGTAAAAGTGTTTTTTAGAGAAATTAGTATGTGAACTTAGTATGTTTCCTCAATATATGCAAACATATTATGGTATTTTTATGCTTTAGTAGAATGAAAAAGTTACATACAGCACCTTTACAGTTTTTTACGATTGCTATGACAGATTTTTCAATACATTTAACAATTTTCCAAAACTCTTAACACAGTTAGCACTACATCCGTCTGTGTAAGCTATACTATTAACACATTTCTTGTTGCTTTAACACAAAATGCATACAATTAACACAAATTTAAAATGCTTGAACTTCTTTTACACACAAGCTCAAACGAGACCAAAACAATGGATTTTTACTGCCAAATTTACCAATGCTTTAACACTGTATGTCAGAACAGATAACACCATGTTCTAAACCTAACCTTACAGGCTAAAGTCAAGGTAAACAGCTGCTTATATTGTGAAATTGAAACACAAATATATCCCCTGTATTTTATTCTATTCTTACTGAGAAACAGCTGATTGAAGTTATGCAAATATGGGACAATGTGGCATTCCACCATTCCTGTCTATAGTCACAGCCTGGTTTGACGCCCATCAGAGGATGATGTCCATTTCCCTTGCCCCTTACTTCCCTTTCCTCAACCCCATTGAGGAGTCTTCTCAGCCTGGAGATGAAAGGTTTTTGACCATAGTCCACAGGACCAAATGTCCCTCCTGTATGCAAAAGATGCTGCATACCAAGACATCACAGCTGAACATTGCCAGGGGTGGATAAGGCATGTTACTGTAAAAGATTCTTCCCAAGATGCCTTGCCAGGGAAGATATCAGGTGTGATGTGGATGAGAACATGTGGACAAATGCAGAAGACTGGGCAGATTAGAAGATGGCCTTTTCTGTTTGTATATTTTGTATTTTCACATACAGTAATACTGTAAAAGCTATATTGCATATTTTTGTTATCTTGCAGAAATGTCCTGTTGCAAATAAAGCCGTTACTGCAGCAATTCTGTCTCTGTCATCTTTTTTTCATAAACCATACATTCTATAAAGCTAAGAAGGGTAATTTATTTTGTTGTATTGAATTTCTGCTGCAAAAAAACAACAACAAAATGCATTTACATTACAAACAAAACAAAAATGTAGAGAGACTTCAAAAGAAACTGCAGTGCAAAACATAAATCTATGATCAATACAATATCTGTAGATATACTGTAATAGATATAATATAATATATCTATAGAATAATATGTCTGTTGTATAAGGGCAGACCTGACACATATAAAATAATGCAGTTTCTGTAATTCCATCTGATGTTAGTGTTTTTTATGACATTGTGCTATGATTGACTAAATGTTCCTGGTGGAAGAGAACATGTGTTAATGTTTTGGTAGACATGGTGTATTGTGTTAGTGTATTATTGTATATTGAAAATTAGTTTTGCAGTTTAGTTTATAATGTGTGATTTTGAGCATGAAATTAACCGTTTTGCCAATTGTGTGTTTTAGGTGTGTTGGTGCGTTAAGAGTTTAGGAAACTTGTTAAATGTATTGAAAAATCTGTCATAGCGATTGTAAAAAACTGTAAGTATGAACATAAGGCACTCACATTTAAATCATTTTTGTGGGCGAAATACAGTAATTACAATAGGAATCCATGCAATTAGGGCGAAAGATTTTGACACGGGTTAAAGTTGGACAATGGAGCATTTTTGCCTGAGAAAATTTACTGACGTGACAAAGTCCTTCCGGGAAATTCGTATTTATGAGTAGGGAAGTCGTAATTAAGATGTCAGGTGCGTTCAAATAACTTTGGTCGGAGCAAGATGGGATAATTTGTCGGTGTGGTATTTGTCCCGCCCCTCCTCGACTGTGATTGGACGGCTTGGTAAAAAGTGACAGTGATGAGTGCTGCATTTTACCCATATTCTTTAACTCTCTGCGCCCAGAAAAAAAACTTGAAATAACACTCAGCATGAAATGAACGCTCACCCCTCGTCGCATCTGCTGGTGTTTTTAAATACATGGCGTTCCCTTTGAAAACAATTTAAAATAATACTTTGGTGAACACACAACCTTAAAGTTGGCATGAAACGTAAGTTGATATAGTCTTTTCTTCCCTATTGTGACGTATTTCCGAGTGAGACACTTCTGGAACAAGAACAAATGTGGGCGGGGCTTGATTTTGTCTGTGAGGAATTGATGGGATGGTGGTGGTTTGCTATTGGTGGATCTCATGTGAGTGACAGGTTGCCCCGCCCACATCAGCAGAGAAGAGAAGAGATGCTGCAAGAGGAAGTTATTCTGATTCAAGATTACGAGGCACATGAATTAAAAACAATAATGATGTGAACGGATAAATCTATTTAATTTAAGATAAACGCTGCAATATTCCATAAAAAATAAGAACTGTCAATTTTGAAAATCCAAAAGAAAATCCAGAGTTTATTACTCGTAATTATGACTTTGTGGTGACATTCATGCATAAATCCGATCTTTCCAACACGACGTGAGTGCAGCACTGACCTGTGAACTTTCCCCCCGTAGAAGGGTTTGGTGTGAAACGTGACGCTGGCCGAGTATCCCGTCTGTGCGCAGCTGATGGAGACCTTTCCCCCCAACTCCACCCACGGCACAGTGATGATGGATCGAGCGAACGCACTCGGGAATGTAAACACGTACTCCTCACCGTGATCCCGCAGGTGTAACACACCTGATGAGCAAAGGTACAAACTGCGTAAAACAAAGACTGAACATTTTTGTATGATGTGTATAGAGGTTAGGTCACCATGACATGTTCCTGGATCAACATATTTTGTTGATCCTGGAATAACATTCCTGTCCCATAATTTAGTCCTTACCCTATCCCTACCCCTAAACCCATAACTTTTCCCTAAAATCAGAGGGAAATGATAGGTGAATAACACTGATGTTGAAGCGCCTCACCCTGAGTCTAAGCCTAAACTTGACATAAACTGTAAACTTGTCCCTCAAATCTGATTGGTTGATTGGAAAGTTGTTCCAGGATCAATAAAGATGTTGATCCGGGAACATGTGGTTCACCATAGAGGTTATGCGTGTGACGTCACTTTCACCGTAGTGGCAAAAAGTGCTAGCATTAGTTTTCAGTGCTGTGAATGCCACGAAAAACACACAAAACACATCTAAAACGGGAAAAAGCTTTGAAATTGATTGTATAAATAGATTTGACAAGAAATCTGAGGTATATTTTTACAGCCTGCCGAGAGCTGCAGAACAGAGAAGCAAATGGATCGCTGCAATTCATAGAAACAACTGTGGATTTGCAGTTATCATTTTGTGTCAATATGTTGAATTTAGGGGTTAAAATCATACCCTATATATTGTATTGTTATATATTGCATTGTCAACTCCTCAATTAAATATTTACCATCGTATATTCTGCATAATTGGATGTTTTTAAATAAACACCTATAGATTAGACCTACCTATATTGTATTTATATAAAGCATTCACAGGCAAATTTGTTTTATGTATTTCCCCGACGTCGAAATCAGGCTCATATAAATGTCAGGAGACACGATTCCTGCTGGATGTCAATATCCATGGATCACTGGATCTTTGGTAAGTTACAAGGAACACTATATCGAGTCCAACCTTTAGTTTAATAATCGTTCGCTTTACTCGCGTTTTCACAGTTTCTCCTATTAAATCCAGTCACACATCAGCTCTTCTGCCACTGTCAATGACGTTTACAATTCCCTCGATTGTAAAGATTCTTGGTAACACTTTACAATAAGGTTCATTAGTTAACTGCATTAGTTAGCCTAAACTAATAATGAACTGCACTTATACAGCATTTATCAATCTTTGTTAATGTTAATTTCAACGTTTACTAATACTTAATTAAAATTTTGTTAACTTTAGTTAATGCACTGTGAACTAACATGAACAAAGTTTGACAAATACAGTAACAAATGTATTGCTCATGATTAGTTAATGATAGTTAATACATTAACTAATGAACCTTATTGTAAAGTGTTACCAGATTCTTTTATTGACTAGATGAAGAGAGCGTCACCAACCTTCTCCCACCATGGAGACGCCGACTGACATTCCCATGAACTTGCTCTTGGTCCAGATGTGTGCGTTGACACACATGCCTCTCTCCTCACACTCACAGTAAAACCCAGACACCGGAGGATGATGGGAAACCTGCTCCGCCACAAAACGCACCCTGTAATATTCTGACTCCGCCCCCGCCGCCTCCTGATTGGTCGCATGAGTCACACGTTCCCGAGGAACCGCCCACGAGCAGCAAAAGGTCTCGCCCAGCACAGGGTTGTAGGGTTTCTTGGCGACGGCGCCCTTGCGTCCTTCATGGAAGGCGGTCATGTAGTACTCGACGAAACGCACCATGCGCTCCTCCGGCGTGTTTCCCGCAGAGATGGACAGGAACAGGTCCGGGTGCGCCATGAAGTTAGCGTACATCTCCAGCAATGAACGCTTCTCCAGGATGAATGTGGGAAGAACAACCTGCACAAACCACACAGAGAGACTCTGTAATGTCAAATGAAACTCTGATGTTATCTGATACTCATGTGTTGTGTACAGTTGTAATCAAAATTATTCAACCCCCATTGCAAATCAGGTTTATTGGCAAAATTTGCAGACTTTCGCTGTTTGCAGTGAACAAATGAAAGAAAAGTAATTGAAATGTTTCAAGTGGTTTCCCCAAATTCAACTGAAAATGCAACTTTTAATGACTTCTGCAGTCTCAAAATAATTCAACCCCCTGTATAGAGTCCCTCACAACAGCACAAACCTGCAAAACAGGTGTTGTCTCACTAATCAAGGGCTTCATTAGTAGCAACAGGTGTGCTTGAGCTAGAACACATGAAAGACCTGAACTGGCTAGGTTCGTTAAGTGTCTGCATGTTAGAAATATGGCTAAGTCAAAAGAATGGTCCAAAAAGTTAAAAGAAGATATCAGTAAAACCTGCACAAAGCACACAGAGAGTAATGAAACTCTAATGTAATCTGATCCGTGTGTGTTGTGTATGTCCTCCGCACCCGTGTGAGGTCCATGCCGAGTTTGAGCTGAGACAGCAGATGCAGAATAACACTCCTCTGGTCCTCCAGCACTCCCAGATCTTCTTCAGAGTTACTGTCTGAGTCCATCACCTCCTCCTCAGGAGGAATCAGCTTCATCCCCTCCGGCTGCAAACACACAGTCAAGAAGCTACAAAAGCTTTCTATTTCAGATAAATGCTGTTCTTTTGAGCTTTCTATTCATCAAAGAATCCTGAAATAAAAATGTAAATAACTGTTTTCAACATTGATAAGAAATGCTTCTTGAGCATCAAATCTTAATATTATACTGATTTCTGAAGGATCATGTGACACTGAAGACTGGAGTAATGATGCTTTGATCACAGGAATAAATTACACTTTACTATATATTCACATAGAAAACATCTGTTTTAAATTGTAATAATATTTCACATTACAGTTTAATTAATCAAATAAATGCAGCCTTGGTGAGCAGAAGAGACTTCTTTTAAAAACATTAAAAATCTTACCGATCCCAAACGTTTGACTGGTAGTGTATATGCATTATACACAGTGTTATTCGGGTCTCAGAGAGTGCGTGGTCTCACCTCAGTGTTGTGCTGCAGGTTCTTCTTCCTGAGGGAGGGCGAGGGCTCAGTGGAGCTCAGGGTAGCAGCACCACCGTTCCTCAGGCCTTCTTCTGAGGGCGACTTCGGGACGGTCCATACAGGAACATTCACTGCAGGAATGAAGAGCACATGACCAGCGGTCAGCAGATACACATCACTCTTAAACTCAAAACCAGAGCAATTAGTGACAGTCCGTCAGCGCTGATGCTGAAAAGACCAGCGATAACCAAACCTAATTTAGCTGGAACTGCATGACCAGTGGAAACCAGCAAACACCTTATAGCCAGCTTTTTTTCAGCAGAGGAAGGAATCACATCATTTTCAATACAAACATGTGCTGCTGCTTTAACCTCCACATGAAAAGCATGAATTGCTAATACCAACATGTTATTTATTTTTAGAAATATAGCAAATTAATTTGATATTAATTCAACACTTCGGAGGGTCTGGCAGCCGTTCAGTGTGTTGTGAAAAGATGTGTTAAGCTCTTGTACTGATGCACAAACATCTCATAAATTGGTTTCGTATCAAAGCGTCATCAGGGCTGGATGAACTTGGCTTCTGCTCTCATAATATTTCTGATAACAGATGTCAAGTTGTCCTTACATTCAGACAGATTCAGCCATGTACAACTTATCACAGAACTGATATATATATATATATATATATATATATATATGTGTGAGAACTAACAGTAATTGAGAAAACATATAGTTTGTCTCTGTACTCATGTAGATTACTGAACTTTAAATTAATAAATAAATATTACATTTAAACATTTTATCCAAAGCAACTTTCATTGCATTCAAGGTACACGTTTGATCAGTTTTATAAATAAATTAAATTAAATTAATAATTCATAAACAAATGATATAAATAAATAAAGACTTCAGTAAAGATGCATCAAAAAGAAAACAGTGCATCAAACTGGACCTGTTCAATGTTCTTAAAAACAGTCTCTTTCAAGGAAGTAAAAATTAAGATAGGTGTGTTCGACTTGAAGTGGCACTGCGCAGACCGATCAGTGTATTACATCAATGTGATAATCTCAAGCCAACATAAATCTTAAAATATATTCAAATATATATATATATATATATATATATATATATATATATATATATATATTTATTTATTTTTATATATATATATATATTTATATATATATATATATATATATATATATATATATATATATATATATATATATATATATATATATATATATATATATATATATATATATATATAAAAGCAGAAAATAATGTAGGGCAAGATCCACTACATCAACACAGCATATATATCTGACAGCATCAAGCATCACTTAAGATTAATTTTTAATTTCTCAAACTGCTGGGGGGAAAAAATCCTCATACAGACCATGCAGAGAAACATCCATGCACAAATGAGAACAGAATATGTGCAATGTTCTGACTGATCATTGTGATGACAAGCAAACAGATCATGCAAGCAAAACACAAAATATGTATTTACCTGATTGGCATTTCCTTCGTTTGGATCTGCAGGCCCCGCCCCATCCAAAGCCCCGCCCCTTTCCGAGACACGCCCATTCACAATCCCCTGTCAGAGCCCCGCCCTCTCATTACATATAGCTAGCCCCTAATAGACCTCAGTCAGAGATCAAAGGTGTCATCTGAATTTTAATTCATTAAATTCATTTCTGTAACATCAGAAACATTCAGAGCGATCAGTTTAGGATTCAGTCCATCCAGTATATACCAATAGTGTCTCTCCAAACACAAGAAACAGAACCTGAGATCTGAAGATCAGAAATAATAAACATACAATATTCAGACCAGGAACAGAGTCATTCAGCTCTCAAGTGTTTATCCTCAAACGTGTCCATTCATATCAAGGAGTTCTCGTGAATCAACATAAAAAAAAAGATCAAACATAAAACAAAATCAAATCTAAAGTCACGGCGATTGATCTTGACGCCCAGAGTGAAGCACCTGAGTCCGTGTCAGGGTTTTACTGGGTCCACTGTGTCGTCGAGTTTTCAGGCACCTGTGTGTTTCTTTGGCATGTGGTTCATCATCCAGCATTGAAAACAACAGGAAACAGATTCCAAACACTCATACTGAATCATGCATTAAAGGGACAGTTCACCCAAAAATGAAAATTAGCCCATGATTTACTCACCCTGAAGTCATCCTAGGTGTATATGACATTCTTCTTTCAGACGAATACAATCAGTTATATTAAAAAAATACTTTTATGATGGATAGATGCACTTCTATGATGGATAGACGCACTTTTATGATGGATAGATGCACTTTTATGATAGATAGATGCACTGATGGATAGATGCACTTTTATGATGATAGATGCACTTTTATGATGGACAGATGCACTTTTATGATGGATAGATACACTTTTATGATGGACAGATGCACTTTTATGATGGATAGATACACTTTTATGATGATAGATGCACTTTTATCATGGATAGATGCACTTTTATGATGACAGATGCACTTTTATGATGAATAGATGCACTTTTATGATGAATAGATGCACTTTTATGATGATAGATGCACTTTTATGATGATAGATGCACTTTTATGATGATAGATGCACTTTTATGATGAATAGATGCACTTTTATGATGATAGATGCACTTTTATGATGGATAGATGCACTTTTATGATGATAGATGCACTTTTATGATGAATAGATGCACTTTTATGATGATAGATGCACTTTTATGATGGATAGATGCACTTTTATGATAGATGCACTTTTATGATGATAGATGCACTTTTATGATGGATAGATGCACTTTTATGATGATAGATGCACTTTTATCATGGATAGATGCACTTTTATCATGGATAGATGCACTTTTATGATGGATAGATGCACTTTTATGATGATAGATGCACTTTTATGATAGATGCACTTTTATGATGATAGATGCACTTTTATGATGATAGATGCACTTTTATGATGGATAGATGCACTTTTATGATGGATAGATGCACTTTTATGATGGATAGATGCACTTTTATCATGATAGATGCACTTTTATGATGGATAGATGCACTTTTATGATGATAGATGCACTTTTATGATGGATAGATGCACTTTTATGATGATAGATGCACTTTTATCATGGATAGATGCACTTTTATCATGGATAGATGCACTTTTATGATGGATAGATGCACTTTTATGATGATAGATGCACTTTTATGATAGATGCACTTTTATGATGATAGATGCACTTTTATGATGGATAGATGCACTTTTATGATGGATAGATGCACTTTTATGATGGACAGATGCACTTTTATCATGGATAGATTTTATGGACTTCAAAACAGAAACAGCCATTCACTGCCATTATAAAGCTTGGAAGAGCCAGGACAGATATAACTCTGACTGTATTCTTCTAAAAGAATAATGTCATATACACCTATGATGACTTCAGGGTGAGTAAATCATGGGCTAATCTTCATTTTTGGGTGAACTATCCCTTTAAGAACGGTTTCATCTGTGATCAGCACAAATACAAATGACACAATCAGGCACAGAACTGAACGAACAAATGAAGAACCAAAATACAGATGAATCACACAGACACCGAACATGCAAACAGCCCTTCAGCAGCATTTATTGCACACGTTTATCTGCAAGCGTTCCGTTATATACGGACAGGGGCCGCAGTGGACCTCGGCCGGGTCTTTGGCCGGTTCAGTCTGTCGGGCGTCCGTGTCGGACTCACCGCGGTTGTGACCCGGCTGAGCGCTGCGCGTGTGTAATATAGTCAGGCATTCTCCCAGACAGCTCAGTGTGGCGGCAGACGTGGCCTTCAGAAGCAGCAGGTCCTGATCCAGACAGGACAGGGATCCTCCCGCCGGAAGAGACTCGATGGACTGGACCAGACTCTTCTGCTGACCCTCGGCCTGCGACATGACCTGAGGAAACCAGGAAAGCAGGTTTTAACCGAGGTTGACCAGCAGGTGGCACCGTTCAGCACTGACTAACCAGGTGTTACACTGGTAAAAACATCACGTGTTCACTGTTACTACAGTCATTCACTAATCTAAGATGAACTGTGGAAAAATCACACCTTTTTCTTCAGTAGAGCTGCTTTACTGCTGAATTTAATTTGTTTCATAATTGATTAACTTTGTGACACTGACATTTATATAAATACACTACACTGCAAGAAATGAATACTTTTATTCATCAAGGACACATTAAATTGATCAAAAGTGACAGTAAAGACATTTATAATGTTACAAAAGATTCTATTTCAAATAAATGCAGTTCTTATGTATCAGTTTCACTTCCCACACAAATATGAAACTGTTTTCAACACTGATAATAATCATAAATGTTTCTTGATCATCAAATCATAATATTAGAATGATTTGTGAAGGATCATGTGACACTGAAGACTGGAGTAATGATGCTGAAAATTCAGCTTTGATAACAGGAATAAATTACACTTTAATATCTATTCACATAGAAAACAGATATTTTAAATTGTAATAATATTTCGCTGTTTTTACTGTGTTTTTGATCATGTACAATAGTTACATGAAATTAAAATTGGTGCCTTAGTTTCTTTACAGCACTCTTGGCACGTTATTATGAAAAATAAAAGTGTTTATCTTCATAATCTTTCCTCAAACTTCCTCCACCTCTGAATGACTTTCCTTTATTGATGAAATCGAGGGCATGAATGTTGAACTGAAGTCACTGGATGATGTGTGTGTGTGTGTGTGTGTGTGTGTGTGTGTGTGTGTGTGTGTGTGTGTGTGTGTGTGTGTGTGTGTGTGTGTGTGTGATCTGACAGACGAGGTAATAATGTTTCAGCTGACGCAGGACTTTAATTCACTGAATGATGTTCTGGCACAGAAATGAAACCCGACAGCTCAGAACTGAGGAGAAACATCTCTGCCGTGCATTTCTATTAAATGAAGAAGATGTTTCAGGAGAAAGTGTGTGTTAAAACGCAGTGAACAGGAGGTGTGTTAGTTACATTTATGCATTAGGTAGATGCATTTATTATTTAAGTGATTTACATTAATAAAATGCATACCCTAAATTCAAGGCAAGTCTCCTCGGATAAAAGCATCTGCCACATGCATAAATGTAAGAAACTCATAAACGGTGTAAATGTAGCGTTTAATAATGCTTTTAATATTCAGTATGAATTACCGTAAACATATATCATGCAACATACAGTGTATATGAGAAACATTAGATGATATTAATGAGAAATGTTTCAAATGCACATACATTTGATTTTGTGGATGATGGGTGTGGCGAGGGGGGCGTGGTTTTGCGGAGTCTGTAGCGGGAGAGAGAGGACGGAGCAGAGCGGAGCGTAAGTAGGTCAAGTGCAGATGATGAACACCTGTGTCTGATTTCAGTAATTGGCGTGGAGAGACCGCATATAAGCCGGAGCGCGGCAGAGAGAGAGAGAGAGACGAGCTGGGACCTCGCGTGTGCTGTCGGAGATCGAGAGAAACGTCTAAAGAGAATTCTGAGTTATTGTTTGTTTATTGCTGTGTACATGCACGGTGAACGCGCTTTGTGCGCACCTTTTTGTTTATACGAAAAAGAGTGAATAAAACGTGAGTCCCAGCTCAAGCCGACCCCTGTCTTCTTCCTTCCTTATTATTACTGAACTGAACCTTATCACAATGGGAAATTAATCTTTTAATTAAACTCTTAATTTCCTAGAACGCCATTTAATGTTGATATTTATTATTTATTACAAAGATGTTAAAAACAATGTGGGGTGATTTTGTAGTGCTATATGAAAAATGTTAAATCTGATTTGATGGTTAATAGTTTTGACACCATTGAATCAGTTCAGAAAGAAATGCATTTCTATTTTTCAATCATTTTAATAATAATAATAAATATAATTGTTCTTAATGATAATGAACCATATTAAATTAAAATATGTTTTGTCTCACTACTGGTCTAATTAAAATGTCATTAAAGGGGGGGTGAAATGCTCATTTTCACTCAATCTCCTGTTAATCTTGAGTACCTATAGAGTAATATTGCATCCTTCATATCTCCAAAAAGTATTTTGTTTTATTATATTAATCAAAGAAAGATAGGGTGTACCGAGTCTTTCCGGAAAAAACCGAGCGGCTGGGGGCGGGCCGTGTGGGCGAAGCTTAGCTGTGCTAACGCGCCGAGCTAGTGACAACACACAGAGACATTATTTGTTCAACAGTTACTCACCGTCCGGTTCCAACGCACGACCGTGAACCTTTATTGCGACTGCTCGATCCTTAAGCATTAGACGATCTGGGCTTTGTTTATAAAACAATCATCGTCGAAATGCAGGGAACAAACAGTCTACACCTCCGTTTATGCTCAGGAAAAACAAACTCCATCCACGGGTTCCTTAACGCTGGGTTCTTTGGGAATCTGTGCAGGGTTGTCTTGCCCTGGCAACCAAAAACACACTTCTTTGGTGACATTGACTTCCCAAAAGCCGGGCAGGGCGCTTTGATGGCGAACTGCTTTCACTCTCTTGCTCTAGTCTACGAGTGCGTGCGCGCGTGCGTCTTTCCGAGGGAAGTGCCCTTTGGACCCATATAAGGAAATTCCGCCCTCTCTTACGTAAGACAGAGCCATACTCGAAAAAAACTTCCCGAAACTTGTGACAAACCGGAAGGACAATTTTTGGAACAAAAATACTCCTTCAAACGTACAACTTAACTTTTGAAACTTTGTCCATGTTTAGCATGGGAATCCAACTCTTTAACGGTGTAAAAAACTCAGTATGCATGAGACAGCAATTCACCCCCCCCTTTAAATGTGTGTGTGCGTGTGTGTGTGTGTGTGTGTGTGTGTGTGTGTGTGTGTGTGTGTGTGTGTGTGTGTGTGCGTGCAAGAGTGTGTTTGAGTGTGTGCGGGTGTGTGTGTGTGTGTGTGTGTGTCTGACCTCTTTGACCTCCAGCAGGCGCTCTGGATACTGGTGTTTGGCTCGGCGTGCGGCCGCTGGAGACTTGTGGTGTGTGACAGTGACGATGTTGCTCTGGGGTCCGAGATGAGAAAGACTCCTCTGAGACGCAGGAGAGGAAGAGGGAGGAAGAAGAGAGAAGCTGCGCGTGCGACTCGAGGAACCTGACGAACCCTGACTCCCAGAGAGAGAGAGAGAGAGAGAGAGAGAGAGAGAGAGAGAGTGAGAGAGACAGAGAGAGACAGAGAGAGAGAGAGAGAGAGTGAGAGAGAGAGACAGAGAGAGGGACATAGAGTCAATTAAAATCCTATTAAAATCAATTAGAATCAATTAAAATCCTAGATTTGACTAATTTTACAAAAATTGCTGCCAAACTGTTACAAACAGTTTGCTCAATTTTTTCTTTTCTTGTGGTTTAAATCGCCATTTTTGCCTGACCCAACAAGAAATGTAACAATTGACACAGATGACGAAGTTTTTCACATATTTAAACCCACACATAAACACTTTCATTGAAAACACCACATCAAAAGAAGAAAAAAGTTTTTTCAAGATATCAAATAAAGGTTTTAACCTCACACAGTGCATAAACGCATGAACAATAGTCTCCTTTTCCAAACGAAAAGGGCAACCTTCAGTCACTAATTTATCAAGGAGACAAATACATTTACTGCAAGAGCACCATGTAACTCTCCACTGTAAATCCCCAGTGTTTTTGACTAATGGTGACTTGTTATACAAGGATCTCCATTCTGGTTTTTCATTAACCGCAAGATTGAGTAAATTTCGCCATGGTGTGTCACACTTGTTAAAGATTTCTTATTAAAAGCTTTTACACAAACCTTGTACAGTTCTTTTCCAAGTGCAACATCTGAACCCACAATCATTACTTCTTTACAATCTAAAAACATACTGTTGAGTTCTCCCAAAATGGGAGATATACCCAACTTTGGAAAAGAGAGAGAGAGAGAAGCCGCGTTTCCATTACCCTTCAAATTGCGCAAATTGAAATTGCGAATTGAAAATACGCCCAATGGAAACACGTCAATTTCGCAAAAACT
>NC_137129.1:41558104-41575604 GCF_949319135.1 Squalius cephalus | reverse complement strand
TACCCCAAAATGTTCCTAAGCCCCCCTAAATGATAATAAGAACAACAATAACAATTCGATTTATCAATAACCGTATCCTCATTCATATTTAGACGCAACAAATGATATATTTCCAGCTACAAAAAATAGCCGAAAAGTCGGAAGTTGGACCTGCCAACTCTCACGCATTCACCGTGAGACACACGCAATTAACACTTTTCACACGCTCTCACGCCACACATACACATTTACTCACGCACAGAAAAATCGCGAAGCAAAGAGGACACGGAGACCGACAGACTAAACAGAGCAGGTTACTTATGATATAAAAAAACTCAGCTCTCAGATTCTGTCAATTTTATTACGAAATTCAAACAATAAATAGCCTACCGTTTTGGCGCTTGTAGATGTGACGCAACAGATCCCTAGCGCACGTGAACCGATCATCTCTACTAGCTAATAGTAAAAAAACACGAACACTGTTGAAAGATACAGTAGTAGGCTACAACTTACCGAAATGTATATTCCTCATACATAATATCGATCAATCAGTGTTTTTTATCAGCGTGAAGAGTTCAATAACATAGCTGGAGAACAATTATGTCACATTTAATGACCATAATATAGGCTATAGCATGTAGTTGGCAAGAAAAAAAGAGCTATAGAGAGTATTTTGCTAAATATGTGTTCTATATTATATATTTATTATATTTTTACTTATATCATTAAATAAAGTTGTTATTATAATAAAAAAACGCATTCTATTTAATTTGAGTTATTTTTAACCTTAAATAATACTACCAGCTGATAGGGCTGTCTGTATGTTTACAGAATTGGGTGAGTTTTTATCTTGAGAAAAAATAACGCCTATGTACCTAATATTTATCCAAATGAGTCAATATTAAATCAAATTACAATAATTGAATTGAATTGAAATAATAAAAAAGCGTAGCTTACCAGAAATTGTACCATGCACCATAAAATTTACATATTATTTTACACATATGCTATAAAGCCTGAAATGGGCACTTTTTGTGACAGCAACCCTATCATTTTTTATCAAAGATATGGCTTAACTTCAGAATTTGAACTAAAATCAGTATTCTTATGATTGCTCTGAACATTTCTGACTAAGTTCAACAAACATTAAATTACTTATTCATAAACTTAAAATATATATATATAGGTGTGACAGGGTTGAGACTAGGGTAACAGGGTTGAAAATGGTAACGGGGTTGAAGAGACAAATACAGCTAAACATATACATAGTTGTTTTTTACTCAAATGCACTGTAAGATTTTCAAATACTTACAAATTTACAAATACCCTGGGGGCTAAGCCCCCCCTGTCTTCCAATCCTAGTGACGTCCCTGGTGAGACATAGCTCTGATTTCATCAAAAATATCTTAATTTGTGTTCCGAAGATGAACGAAGGTCTTACGCGGTTGGAACAACATGAGGGTGAGTAATTACTGACAGAATTTTCATTTTTGGGTGAACTAACCCTTTAAATATATATACTGTGTATTAGGTTGTCTAACAATATATCGCAATACAAAAATGCAACAATATGAATAGTGTATAGTTCTCCCAAAATATAAATTACTGTGTGAGAAAAAATTCTAGTTTACAGAGTTTTAATGTCAGTACTGCATTAAACTACTATATAATGCTGAATATAATGTATAATAATGCACTGGGGGAATATTTGTGTGTCCTGATGATGCCAAATGTCTGACGTTACCATTAAAAAGTGGCCGTTGTTATTTTAAATATATCTAGTCAGTGAAAGAGTGCAAATATTCATCTCAAATTATTCTGTATTTTCATCTTCAGAATCATGAATATTGTTATTCTGGTGTCTCTATTGTCCTGCGCTTTCATTTACACACACAATGTAATACCAAATTTAGCATTTTAATCAACAGTAAAAAAAAAATTATTAACCTTTTATCATATGTCTTGGAGTATCGCAATAATATCGTATCGTGAGTTCAGTATCATGATATGTATCGAATCGTGACATGAGGGGACCGTTCCACCCCTAATACATATATGATGTGAATAGACTACAGAGTGAGAAACCCCTGAACAAACGCTCTGGACAGTGACGAGTGTTTGAATACCTCTGAGTTTGAAGAGCTCCCCATTGGCTGAGCTGACGACGAACATGTGAGGCGCCTCGTCGCTCGTCGTCACGGAAGCACCAATCAGAGGCAGGGAACCACGGGGCTTCAGGCTCCGCCCCTGCTCGTGCACGAAATACTGCAGCTGACCCACATCAGGGTCCAACACGAAATACCTGCACACACACACATACGAACACATCAGGACAATATAACTGGAAAATGACTTTTCCAAAACTTGGAAGTGAGTGTGGAGTCAATAGAGCTGGAATTAATTCTCTATTTCTGTTGCACTGGACCATCAGTCTGAAATAATATATGATTTACTTGTGTGTGTGTATGTATGTATGTGTGTGTATGTATGTATGTGTGTGTGTGTGTGTGTGTGTGTGTGTGTGTGTGTAAGTATGTGTGATTTTATTAATCAAAAACATAAGGAATTTGGACATAAAATACAGAACACTGAAAGTTGTCGTGACATGCTGCATTTAATAATTAATAATTACTGAATAGTATTCCAATTAGTAGAAGCAGCAAAATTTTAATCAAAATGGCCAAAACTAGTTTTTCATCTATGAACATTCAGAAGAATCCAGTTAGCTGATGTGGTTTGGTGATGTGCAACATATTATATAATTTCATGAATAATAATAATAATAGTTATTATGTACACTTTTTGACTTGAAGATCTGCATGTGACTGCTAGCTCAGATGATTGACTGTCACTCAATCCCACAATCCCTCTGGCCAATCACCCAATCACACAATAACCCAATAACCCAATAACCCAATCACCCAATCACCCAATAACCCAATCACCCAATAACCCAATCACACAATAACTCAATAACCCAATCACCCAATTACCCAATCACACAATAACCCAATAACCCAATCACCCAATTACCCAATCACCCAATCACCCAATTACCCAATCACACAATAACCCAATAACCCAATCACCCAATAACCCAATCACCCAATTACCCAATCACCCAATAACCCAATCACCCAATTACCCAATCACCCAATAACCCAATCACCCAATTACCCAATCACACAATAACCCAATAACCCAATCACCCAATAACCCAATCACCCAATCACACAATAACCCAATCACCCGCTCAGACAATTAGAGTAAATAAGACTGAAAGTCAGAGCTCAGCTCTCTGTGTGATTAAACTCAATGAACCACACACACACACACACACACACACACACACACACACACACATGATCCAGCAGAACCTGGGGAAGATATCTCATTCACCAATTCACTTCTCATCTCAGAAACACAAAGCTTTTTATTTTTATTTGCATTAGCCATTTCTGCTGATTTTATCAAAGTAAGTGTTTTTCACCAGATGAACAAAACCATTAAAAACCATTGGTTATTATGAGTAAAGAACAGATGTAAAAATGATTGAACATCGGATACTAAATTAATTTAATAAACAATTATAAACCATATCAATAAAATTAAAGTGCAATATTAGATTACAAAAAAGTAGTTTTTTATTTATTTAGAATGCATGCAAAATTAGCACAAATAGAAAGAAAGAAAGAAAGAAAGAAAGAAAGAAAGAAAGAAAGAAAGAAAGAAAGTCCGTCTGCAGTGAGGATGTTGATGTGTGTTTTTGTCGTCTGTGTGTTTTTTCTTCTAAACCAGATAAATGACTCTCTGACCAGAGAAACAGCAGAACTGACCAGAAACAGGCTACACATACACACACACACACACACACACACACACACACACACACACACACACACACACATACACACACACACACACACACACACACATACACACACACACACACACACGCACACACACACATTACATACACACACACACACACACACACACACACACACACAAACACACAAACACAAAGTAAAACATGGATCTTTGTTTTGCTTGTGACAGGCTCATTTTTTTCATAAAGGTCAATCATAAAGATTCATAAATAATGATAAGAACAGGTAAACTGCACTTCACCACACACACAATACATCACAGCTCATAAACACACATTAGCTGTATATCTAGTTCAGAAATACAGTCATTCTATTCCAAATGTAGACGTTTCAAGATGATCTGTTAGTGGAAGCTGGCTTAAAATAAAGCCACACTTCCTTCTTTCAGCGCACGAGAGAACAGATCCAGACCCTTCAGTCCAGTTTCACAAGAAACAACACACCCATCAACACACAAGAAACAACACACCCATCAACACACAAGAAACAACACACCCGTCAACACACAAGAAACAACACACCCGTCGACACACACACCCATTCTTTTCATTTCTACATTCAGACTCCAAACTCTTTCAAATGTGCTCCAACCTCAAATCAGAGCCTTTCAAGAGCCTGAAATCATCTTCACAAAGACATAAACACAACCTCTGATTCCAGAACAGTCAGAGCGAGCTTCATTCATCATCCAGCCTGTGCTTTATCCTAGCAGACTCACATCACTGGAATCACTTCATATCTGTGAATACTTCACTTTTATGGATGTTGTTCTGCAAGAGAGAAGGTCTCAAGTCCAGCATGACAACACATACCAAGTTTATGAATATGAACCACAGACATGTGTCATTATTTATATAAACTTCATGGAACGTTTTTCCTGACACGTTTTAGTTGGATGTTTGTCTGACTTTTTTTAAATGTTACTAGTTGTTTCAGAACATTCCGAGAACATTCAAAAGTAACATTCTTGAATGTGTGAAAAATGGAATGTCCTATTTAACGTTTGAAACCGTCACCCTGGAAACCAGGAGCGAGTTAGAAACCGCAGAGATGATGCCATCAGGAGGAGCTCAGAGGTCAGAGGTCAGCTTCACCTTCTGACACACTGTATGAAAGACTGAAGGACCCTGGAGTATTGTTGTATTAATTTATGTTATGACAATTATGTTGTATTATGTACACCGACGCATGTATAATTCCTATTTTGCACCCGACGCACAGCGGACTTTTCCCTCCACAGACGCACGTCGGTAAATTAGGGAATGAACTTGTGCTCCCGGGGGCGGTTCAGCGAAAAGAGGAGGCGTGTTCAGGCGCAAACGTTCCCTGATGCTATTTTGCAGTTTCAGAAAACAATTCCGCCACTGACCAGGAGAAACCTAGTCTAAAGTCAGTGGCGCATGTTATTCAGATGCTATAAAAGGGAATGTGATCTATCTATCTATCTATCTATCTATCTATCTATCTATCTATCATTAGACTGACTAACACACAGTATGTGAATAACGAGACGCTCACATTGGACAAAATTACTCTAAACTTCAGATTTTTGCTAAAAAGATAAAGATTTATTAAAAAAATATTTTAAAAAACATGCTATACACTAACATTCAAAAGTTTGACGTCAGTCAGATGTTTCTGAAAGAGTCTCTCCTGCTCACCAAGCATAAATAATATTAAAATTAAAAGTTAAAAATTTTTAAAAAGTAACTGTGTTCTAAGTGATTATATAGAAAAGTGTAATTTATTCCTGTGATCAAAGCTGAATTTTCAGCATCATTACTCCAGTCTTCAGTGTCACATGATCCTTCACAAACCAGTATAATATGAGGATTTGATGATCAAGAAACATTTATGATTATTATCAGTGTTGAAAACAGATTCATATTTGTGTGGAAACTGTGATGTATTTTATTTCTCAGGATTCTTTGATGAATAGAAAGTTCAAAAGAACAGCATTTATTTAAAATAGAACCTTTTGTAACATTATAAATGTCTTTACTGTCACGTTTGATCAATTTAATGCATCCTTGATGAATAAAAGTATTAATTCCTAAAAATAAAAATAAAAAACCCTGACCCAAACCTTTGAACTTTGAGTGTTTCCTATTCAGTGCTGGTGAAATAATGCAACGAAACACACACACACACACACACAAACACACACACACACACACACACACACACACACACACACACACACACAAACACACACACACACACACACACACACACACTGGGGTTTAAAACCCACACATGTGTGTAAAGCGCAGTAATGAATCGGCGAGCAGTAACTGGATGAACATTCACTGACTCATTTACCGCCTGATGTCTATTAGCTAAAGAGACGCTCTCACTGAAGAGCTCGGTTTGAGATACACGGCCGTTTAAAGGTAAAAATAGAAAGTTGAGAAGCATTCAGATGTTCAGAAAACACTGAGCTCATCTTTTGTTGTGACACAAACGGGTCAGGATCCGTCGCCCACCTGAGAGTCTCAGCTCAAATAACAGAAATAAAAGTACAGATGCATTTCCCTCGTCTCCACAACAAACTCAGGCACCTTTACCTTTACATATTCATAACAATGCATAACAACATCTGCGATACGTCTGAGCTGGGAGAAACATGTTGGACATTCAGTCCCAGAAATCTGAGAAAGCTCATGAATCGCAGTAGAGTTACATTTCTATCCTGGTTTCCAGTCTACTAAAAATGAGTAAAACACACAACAAAATGACTTTAACTAGAATTAAAATAGAACAACAAAAACTCAGTTAGACTAAAGCAGCACTGCCTGTCAGAAGTGTGTAAATCGGCTCTAGATGTGAAAGACGCACAGAATGAAATGTTTTGGACAGTCACTGAGATCAACACTGTTAGAAAAATCTGTAGAAATTACAGTATTACTGGCAGCTACTTGCCAGTAACTTACTGTAGATTTAAATTGATGTTATTTACTGGCAACAATTTGTTCAAAATTAAATGAACATTAAACATTAACAAGTCTTTATCTTTACAGAATAAAACTAAAATAACATCCTCATGCAAAGCATTCTGGGAACCAAAATCTGAAGGAAAAAAACAGAAAAAGGTTGATGAAGATTTCTGGTTCCCAGAATGCTTTGCATTATATTGTTATTTTATAATTTTATTCTTTAAAGACAAAGACTTGTTAATGTTTAATGTTCATTTAACTTTGAACAAACTGTTGCCAGTAAATAACATAAATTTAAATCTACAGTAAGTTACTGGCAAACAGCTGCAAAACTACAGCAAATTTTTTACAGTGAAGGACGAAACACACTCGATGACTAACAGATATCAGACATATTTACACTGTATTTACATGTCTGACTCTCCTGACAATGAGGACACAATCTGCTGGAGTCTCATCCAGCTCTGACAGTCCTGCTGAACACAGAGAAACAGTGTGTGTGTGTGTGTGTGTGTGTGTGTGTAGGTAGGTACTTTATTGATCTCACTTGGGAAATTTAAGTGTGTTAGCAGCAGCAATACATGAAGACAGTAAAGTGCTCACAATAAACACACACTATACACATGTAATATACAGACAAATCTATCCCAAAATTAGAAAGTGAAAAAGGAAAAGATAGCTGTAATTAATAACAAATATATATATATATATATATATATTATTACATGTTGTAAGGCCCTAGAAAAAAGTTCCTAGAAAAACAGTAATTATTGCACATCTCTTTTTGTAGTATTTAGGTTTAGGTTTGTGTGTGTGTGTGTGTGTGTGTGTGTGTGTGTGTGTGTGTGTGTGTGTGTGTGTGTGTGTGTGTGTGTGTGTGTGTGTGTGTGTGTGTGTGTGTGTGTGTGTGTGTGTGTGTGTGTGTGAAACATTATCTGTCACCATCAGAAGATGTCAGCTCTATGTTCTCATCTCCTGCTGCACTATGGTCTAAATAACTCCATATAGGGCAGAAAAATCCCAAATGAGATGATTTTAATATCTGTGTTAGTTAGAATGACACAGAATTTGTCAATTTTTGGAATAACAAATCAAAAGGAAGGTTGTAAAATTAATCAAATTCAAATCAAGCCATGAACCAGCATCTGTAATTATTACACTGCACAAACCACGGCTGTATGAATGTGTGATCGGCTTGCTCTGCACGTCTGTATATGAGGAAACGCCACAGATATTCATTAGAAAAAGAAAAATCATGTCAAATACTCACAGAAACTGAAAAATAAAATAAAAGTCTGTTTGAAAAAAAATCAATACAATGTTTTATTGTAAATTAATTGTCATATTTTCATTTGATTACATTTTAAGAGATTGATCAAATTGTTAAGTTTCATATATACAGTTGATTAGACTTTCTGTTTAGTGACAAAAAAAACTATTCCGAAAATTTAAGTTCATAATCATAACAGACTTCTATTGAGACTCAGGTGTGTGTGAATCTGATCTGTTCATTGACTACACACACACACACACACACACACACACACACACACACACACACACAGGTCATAACGTCTGAAAACAGACGCGTTTACACAACCTCGATCTCCACCATCCGCTCATGACCAGAGCCTGAAATAACCTGTGTGTGTGTGTGTGTGTGTGTGTGTGTGTGTGTATGTGTGAAGAAACTTATTTCCGCTTGTGTACAGACAGACTGTGTTTAAAGTACAAAGATCAAATTCACATCCAGATAACATTCATGTGTGTGTGTGTGTGTGTGTGTGTGTGTGTGTGTGTGTGTGTGTGAGTGAGTGTGTGTTTATTTATCCTGATCTCTTGTGCAATTATTACTGAATATTCCTCAGAATCTCAGGAAGTCTGAACCGACACTGAGTGTTTGTTCAATGACTAAAGTAACAGGACATCATGATGAATTCAGCTTGAACTCAGTGCAGAAACACATCAGGATCAGGAAGTTTCAACTTTTTCTTCTGATGCAACACTTTAGTAATGATGCACTTTCGTAAACATATGCCAGAATACACAAAATATATGATTTCGAGAATCATAACCACAGAAAATGAGCATATATGTGTTCAAAAGCCAGATTCAAGTGTATGTCAATATGTCTATATACTCATGTAAAGCTAATCTTATACTATAATTCACCTATAACTATTTTAAATAATGTTATTTATTTGTGTGTGTGTGTGTGTGGGGGGGGGGGGGGTTAGGGGTCGGGTTTAGTGTACAGTTTGTACTGTATAAAAACCATTACATCTATGGAGAGTCCCCATTTAGCTAAGCAAACGTGTGTGTATGTGTGTGTGTTTATACAGTAAGTGAGTAGAATTGCTTATTTGATCACTGAACTATTGAAAGCTGTGAACTATTAAATGACCTGAACTAAAAAATATATATATTTTTTTTTAAATCATATTAATAAAAAAATCATAAAAATCATATTTAGACCTAAAAAACAGTCACTGCCACGTATGTATTGGTAATATGATACGACACAGTGATGCCCAGCTGAGTTGAGCCCAGTCAGTGTAAACTTCACCATGCATGCATGTGTTCGGGATCGGGATCGGGTTGTGTTCGGTACCTGTTCTGCCAGCCCTGGATGAGGTTGGTGTATTTGCTCAGCACTCCCTCAGTCCTGCCGAACCCGAGCGAGGCCGAGCCCGTCCGAGCCGCCCGCGTCTTTTCCATCGCGCTGCGGGAACAATCCCGATCTAGATCATGACGGAGGAGCGGGAACCCGTTCCCATCGTCCCAGTGCCATATTCCCGAGGAGCGCGTCTCTCTCCAGCGTGTTTCTGATGGGAATCTGAGACACACACACCCTCTCTCTCTCTCTCTCTCTCTCTCTCTCTCCCTCCCTCTCTCTCTCTCCAGTCCAACCCGGATATTACAAACACATCTCAACGCTTCTGTCTCCGTGAGCGCGACGCGTGCGTGACGCGCAGCCAAACGCTGATTCACCGAGTCTTCAGTCTCTCTCTCTCTCTCTCTCTCTCTCTCTCTCTCTCTCTCTCTCTCTCTCTCTCTCTCGTGAGCACATGCATCATCTGCATTGACTGTGACACTCTAGTGAAGATGGATTTTTCAAAATACGCTACCAGTAGATTTGTGTTCTTTCGATTGTATACAGCCGAACCCCTTTTTATTTTCCATAAAGTATACAAGATTAGAAACCAATACAAAAACGATTATGTAAATGAGATATATTTCATTGTTCCTCAACTGGTTCTTTTTTCAGGACTCAGGACCCAGATTTCACACCCAAAGATGCTGTTCCTCATGATGTCTCTCAAAATAAACACAATTTCCTTACAATCATAATTTAAATGTATTCATTATTACCTTGAACTGCATAATAAACGATTTCTAAATGCATAAACATTGGCAGAGGGGATTTACTTCCCAGCCAACATGGAACGTCTTTAGGACTTTAGCCTAACTATTAGGGCGGTTAAGCGCAAAAATCGATCACTTTGCGATAAAAGCATCACATTTGGTAGGAAGGCTCACAAAGGGGGTCTGATCAGATTTAGGACCGTAGGCGCTTGAAATTTGACCCCTGGGGGTCATTTTTCAAAATGGCCGCCAAATATGGATTTCGTAATGGGAAAATGGATTAAAAGCTGCCAGAACATAAAATGCAATAACATATTTCACCATAAATACATGTAAATATGAGCACACTTTCACAAAGAAGGTCTTTAAACTTTAAAATATAAGATATGTTTTAAAATTTGCTCCTGTAATACTAAATATTACTATATATGGGTTAATGAATTATCTGTAAATTCATGTTATGTGATCAAAATTAGACATCACAGTGACAAGTGATTAAGAGCTGATCTTTGTCTGGTCTCTACCAAAGCAATTCACCAATGGTGATACAAAAAGGTTTTTAAACAGCTGACATGGAAAGAGACATGCAAGCTAATCTACCAGGTCTACTACTAACTTAAAAGATGTGTGCTAATACCTTAAAAAAATATTGGCTACTCTATTTCACTTAACTGGCACAAAAAAGATTAAATCGATTGACTAATTGTGGTAATCATGCTAATCTTGCTAATTTACGTTTTTCTTGTGAGGAAAACTCGGTCTACAATGTGATGTGTAGGCCTACCTACTAAACCACTTGCAAATAATCCAGCAGGACTCAACAGTTCTTGCAATTAATATTTCTAGTCAAGGTCAGAGCATTTGGAGAGCAAAGAATTGACTGAGATTAGCTTTGGGTGGTAGCCTGGTTAAAACCAGACCATTCTCAGTAGTAACTGAGTTATGGTCTGGCAAAGCTTCTTTAATAACTCATTTCCAAAGGGGCGTCACCAACGGACGTCGCTCAAATGCCTCTGGGCGCAATTGGATAGACCTAAAACTCCTAAAACCAATCAGAGCGATCGTCATCGTGTAAAGCCATATGCTGCGTCCCAATTCACCTAAGTTACACTACGCCATAAAAGTATGTACTCTTTTTGTGAAGAAAATGTATTTACTTTTGAATGTGTAGCAAAAAAGTAGGCAAGCTTTGGGACATACTACTTCGTCATCTTTATCGGACGGATCTGTCGCGTGCATCCTGTCATGTAAACTGCCCTGTCAATCATCTCGTCACAGTTAAAATCCTCTATTAAATCTAATTTAATTTCCTACCGTTTCGGAGAGAAATGTAGTAGCACGTTCATGTGCCAGTGGGTCTTTCATGGAGACTGTCCTAATGTGTTTGCAATTTGAATATAATAATGCATTTAAAAGTTGGTGCGCTTCACCAACGGACATCGCTCAAATGCCTCTGGGCGCAATTGGATAGACCTAAAACCAATCAGAGCGATCGTCATCTTGTAAAGCCCGCCTCAACGTTTCTGATTGGTGCCGCGATTTCGAGGCCATGGAAATGGACTTGAATGAGCTCTTTGCCAGACTACTTGCAGAGCAAATTTAAATTTGCCGGAAGTTGTCTGGGTTTTCCCAGCCTATTTGGGTGGTATAAACTAGCCGTACAAAAGATTTACAATGAAATAAATAGGATGAATTGCAGCTAGTTTAGATAACCAGCCTAAATGAAATTCTGTGGAAATGTACAACTACTTTATTTCACAGAATCCTAACTCTAAATTCCTGCAGACTACAATCTATTTTATGTTATATTTGCCTGTCTGAGTTATGTTTGCTTACTTGCAGTATTAGCCTACACTATTTTTACTGAGTAACAGTGAGAAACACATTCAACTGACTTTGCCTTTATCTCACTTGTAGTCAAGAGTAAAACATCCCACCAGTTCCCTAGATTTTAAAGAGAATAATATTTAACCACCACAAGTGGAACCTACTGACTGAATAAGGAGGATTCACTGACAAACTACCAAGTAAAAATGATGCGTATTAGTATATGCACACAATTTAATATGAAATATTTAAATATGCATTTAAAAAGTACATAATTTCTGATAGATATCATAACCTCTTTTCCTTTTTGTTTAAAAATGAACTAGATTGATTAATGATCAAATGTGCAACTTTTTAAATTGTTAATTTCTGTCATCTATCCATTATGACATTATGAAATCCATATTTGGCGGCCATTTTTTTTTTTTTTTTAACCCTCATTTGTCCTTTGGGGTCAATATGACCCCAAGCGACTTTTCTTTCATTAAAAAAAATGGTTCCCTTCATCTCAGTGGAGTAAAATTTGGTGACTTTTTCTACATTACCTATCTATACACACACAAAAAAACTGGGCTTGATTCGGTTGTTCTAAAGGTGTGTAAAAAAAAAAGTCACACTCATGACCTTTGGGGTCAATATGACCCCACATTGAAATGAATGGGAAAATCGAAAAAAAATGTTTTTTTATTTTTCATTTGTCAAAAAAAATCTATAAATCCAGAATAAATCTGAAAATTTCAATACCACATTGAAGTCCTGGTACTCGAGCACAAATGCAATGTGGAACGAACATGATCACTTGCACACACACATGCTCGCGCACACAAACACACACACAGGTGTGACTCCAATAGAAAGCATTTTTATAGAAATTGACAAATAAAATCAATAATTCCAGCATAAATCAGAAAATTCTCACACATAAATGAAGGCCTGGTACTAGAGAAAAAAAACAATGTGGAATGAGCATGATTACACACACACACACATGCACACAAACACACACAGACACACAGTGTGTTTACTCTTCACTCCTATTCCTATCCGCCTATAGCTGTTTTTTTTTGTTTTGTTTTTTACTGTTTTTTTTGTTTTTTTACTTTTTAAAAATTAATTTCTTATTCTAAAGTTAATTATTTTATACATTTCGATTATTGAAATAATATGCAATTGCAATCAAGTAGTTTCTTTTAGTGGCAACTTATGTGACATTATTGCAAATTTATATAGCATTATTGCAATAACAAGACACTTCAAAAGACCTCAAACAACAAAAAAAAATTTCTAAACTTTGACAAAATACTGATTTAATGTATTTTAAAATGTTTAAATATATAATTCATAAAAAAAGCTGTTATAAGAGCAATAAGTCACATCCAGAAAAATGAATGGATCTCTATGGGACCTCTGCTGGAAGTATATGGTAATTACACTTTGTGGCTAAAACTATATTATCTACAAAAAAACATCTAACCACCAGATGGCAGAATTCTGCATCTAACACCTAGATCAATATCCAGAAACAATTCATATTTAAATTTGATCATCATAAATGTGTTTTTTTCATAAAAATGTTATATTTCATACGTATGCTAATGGTGTAGTTGAGGAATTTTGCAGTAAATAGGTAAAAAAGTACTTCATATCCCCCAAAACACAGCACAAAAAAAAATATAGATGAGAAGCAGGCCCCCCAGGGGCCAAATTTTGAGCGCCTACGGTCCTAAATCTGATCAGACCCCCTTTGTGAGCCTTTCTACCAAATTTCATGCTTTTATCGCTAAGTGATCGATTCTGGTGAAAATCTGCGCTTAGCCGCCCCACTAAACGTTCTGGCAAATGTTAGTTCAGTAACGTTAATAGAACGTTCGTTCATCTGGTCTTTAATAACGTTCTCATCGTTCAACATTGTCAATCTCAGACAATGGAACGTTACTTTTGAATTTTCTCTGAACATTCTGAAACAACATTTAAAAAATGCGCAACTTAATGTTTCAGAAAAAAAAAACGTTCCATTGTTTGCAAAATAACACATGTTCCTTATGTTCCCTTAACGTTCTCATAATCAAGAAAAAACTTTTTTATAAAAAAAAATAGTACAAAAACATTGAACATTCAGAGAACTTTCAGAAATAACGTTTTTATAACTTAATATGAATGTTAGTAAAATAACATTTTTGTTAGCTGGATATGTTTGCTTTTTACTAAACGTTTTTCATGCTTTTGACAACATGGCAAAAAAACGTATCCTTGTTGCAAGTGTATTTAATACTGTATATATATTTTGTATGTGTATTTTTCTTTGGGGGAGGGGGGCCCCGTTTAATTCTAAATTTACTTCTCTACTAAATACGGTTTGTTGAATATATTTAGTTGCATTTAGCATTGATTTTTTTGCCACTGCTGTCTAAACCCATCAGAACTATCCATTTATGGTTTTGCTGTTGTTGCTGCTGCTATTTAAAGAACCATTCAAAACCATTAGCCTTAATAGTGCAGGAAGTTTAAAGAAGATTCATCTCATCATAAAGGGTTCTTTAAAAGACTGTATCCTTCTATTGAACTAATTATATCATTAAAGAAGCTTTAATGAACCTTTGTTTTTTTAGGTAGCCGTATTTTCCCAGCTTTACCTTCCACGTTTGGAATAGCAGGCCTATTGTGAATAGCATGTGAAACAGTGTGCATGCAGCAGTAAGTGTTTCAAAAAGTGACTTCACTGTGGCATGATGCATCTACTAATAAATATCTGGCTATTTTGCATTTTGAATCCAATTTTCTGAAGAAGAAAAATGCAACTGCAGCCAGTAGAACAGGACTACAGCATAATGGCTTCAAAAGGCCTGTTCACTTAGTAAAAGCTTCACCTGACAGCGATATAGTATAAGAGCTGAAACAAGAAGCACTCCTCTCGCTCCTTGGTCCATTAGTATGATAAAGAAACGAAAGCATCTTGAGTCACTAAATCACAGGAGTGAACCGATGGATCTGCGCTGCGTATTTACCAAAGCTCTCGCTTCAGGTTTCACTACAAGAGACCAGAGATGGAGTCCTTCTGCCAGCAGCGCACGGCAAACACACTGCAGATCGATACGAGCAGAAAGAGTGTGTGTGTGTGTGATTGAAGTCAAGCTCAGGTCAACCGCATTACTGCAAAACAAGACAAAATAAACCCCAAATCACAAGATGGATCAGTGTGCGATTATCAAATAAATCAATGCTCTGCGTGTTTCAGAGCGAAGCGCTGTGTTCATTTACACGCGAGCAGCGCAGGATCAGCGGCCTGGTGTAGAAACATTGATTTTCCACGCATTTATAAAAAGAAATATACCATGTTCACCATACAGACACTCTAGACCACAAGTACTCACACTTTTAGGATGAAATCTATGGAAAATTTTACACATGAGGCTCCAGTTGAGTAGAGTAACACTTTACAATAAGGTTCATTAGTTAACATAATGTAATAAACAATACATTTATTACTGTATTTGTTCATATTTATTAAAGATAGTTAATAAAATAAAGCTGTTCATTGTTTGTTCATGTTAGTTCACAGTGCATTAACAAGTTTAATAAAGTATTAGTAAATGTTGAAATTAACATTAACAAAGTTTAATAAATGCTGTAGAAGTGCAGTTCATTATTAGTTCATGTAAACTAATGTTAACTAATGAACCGTATTGTAAAGTTTTACCGAATAAGTTTGTACTTGCTAAATTACTTACAGTCAGTAGAATAGCATGAAAATAAAGTGTTGAGTCTCATCCTGCATGTGTAGAACATCTGAACTGTGATTTCCAGCATCAGTGCATGAGTGTGTGTGAAGGAGATGTTGTGTGTCGCTGTTTCTCTCTTCTACTGTATGTGCTTTATGTGTTCAGGACAAAGAGCTCGTCCACCATGATCCGCTCAGGAACTGGACATCAGGGGATCGTTCACGTTTTCCTGATGTTATGCTGGTCATAATGTGCCTGGTCACTTCACTAACACACAGTCACACATCCATTCTTCATTACACTTTAAACACAGTTAGTGGTGCTTGATAAGCTCTGAATGTCACTTTTACTAGTGCTCATAAAATGTAAATGGCCTAAATGTAAGATTTATATGAACTGCATATAAAATTCCCATCTATTATATTATATGGATTAGACAATTTTACATAAACCAAGCAATAAGCTTAATGTGATGCATATTAGTCAGTGATACGTAACTAAAAAAAAAAATTTAAAAAAATTCATGATTCAAAATCAGTATAAATCTGTTGCTTGTGAAAACAATTGATTATTCATTTAAAAAATATAAACATGGTTAAAATATGGCTAGTTAACTTGTGGAAAAAGCTATATTAAATATATTAAATCAATAAGTTAAATCAAAACACATCGCAATAATAATAAATATATAACCCTGGTTATTGTGTATTTAAAGCATTCAGGTTATTATAATATTACACAAATCTGAGCGGTTTCATAGTGTCCAGGGAAACTAAAACTTCGACACCTGCTATAATATGAGGAACTGAAACTGCAGTTTTATTCTTTATCACAAGACGAGTATAGAATTTTGTTAGTTTTCATAATTAGCATAATGAAAACACACTTAAGGGTTATAAAGATCTCAGGTGTTTAAAATATGATCTCTGATCTCTGATTCCTCCACAGAGAGACTCATCAGATCAGATTCTGTTCAGTGTTCTCAATGATCATGATTGTTGTTTGTGAGATGTTGTAGTGATGTTTTGGCATGTGTCTGCTGATCGTTCTCTCGCTTTGCCGTCTGAAGCAGCACACACACACACACACACACACACGCCTGTGATGAGGCTATATTTGGACTCTCAGTGAAAGACATTCCAGCTGAGAAGGTCCCGTCACATTAGGAGCTCGTCGTCCAACAGGAGAACAGAGAGTCACAGTGAAGCCTCCACCCGAGACTGAAGCCTGTTACACTCAATATAACTGACACATCTACAGTGGGGAGAACAAGTATTTGATACACTGCCGATTTTACAGGTTTTCCCACTTACAAAGCATGTAGAAGTCTGTCATTTTTATCATAGGTACTCTTCAACTGTGAGAGACGGAATCTAAAACAATAATACAGAAAATCACATTGTATGATTTTTGAAATAATTAATTTACATTTTATTGCATGACATAGGCTAAGTATTTGATCACCTACCAACCAGTAAGAATACCGGCTCTCACAGACCTGTTAGTTTTTCTTTAAAGGAGAACTCTGGTCAATTTTAACATTGAGCTCATTTTTTTGTACATTTGGAGTGCTGTCAATACAGAGAACAACGACAAAAATCGGTGTTGCCTACACCGTGTTATCCTCTTTTTACAATTTGCACCCTGTTGACTTCAATGGGGCAAGTTTTAAACCTGCTTTTAGCCTCTTAACATCCTTGATGTGTCATTACAAGTGCACAGGTCATGTGAGTGATTCCTTCAGAGTGAACACGGGTGAATCTGACTGCAGTAGATTTGAAAG
>NC_137129.1:41545604-41555604 GCF_949319135.1 Squalius cephalus | reverse complement strand
TCACTTCTCATCATCTCTGAAGAGCTGATGTTGATTCTTGTTTTATTACGAGCGCTGTCTCGTTCTCTTTTCTCTCCTCTCCTCTGTTTGCCGTTTTTTTTGGCCTTAGTTTCATGAATTTATTTGCCATAACTCAAATTATACATCATTGTGAAGAGTTATCTCATGTGTTTTGTGTTGCCTGCTGACGCCAGAGATGCTGAACTCTGAATATATGAGCAAAATCCAAATATCCCTGCTTTTTATTTTTTAATGAAAACTATCACAAAACCATTTTGGTTAATTGCAATAAAGATGAATTAGACTAAGATATGAACATTAGATGAATTTAAATAAAAATGTGAAATGTTGCCTTGGCAACTAACTGGATAAAATAAGTTTAAGGGTATATAGAAACATATACAAGTATTTGATTTGATTTGATTTTATAGTATATATAAATACTAAAATAACACTTCCATCAGGGAGTAAAAACAGCACAACATCACTTTAGATTGGAATCCGATCACCATCTCTCATTAAAGTGCGAGATCTTCAGTGAAAGAGCTGATCTGAGAGCAGTCTGAGTGTCTCTCTCTGATAAGGTCATGATTCTGGTTTCTGTCCGAGGATCGTCTCATTATCATTCACTGCTTTCACAGAAACACTGGACTTCACTGGAACATCCTTCAACCGTTCATTTTTACAATGTATTCATTTATTTAAATAAAGAAGTCTCTTCTGCTCACCCAGGCTGCATTTATTTAATCAGAAATACAGTAAAAACAGTGAAATATTATTAGAATGTAAATCAGCTGTTTTCAATGTAAATATGTATTAAAGTGTTATTTATTCCTGTGATCAAAGCTGAATGTTCAGCATCATTACTCCAGTCTTCAGTGTCACATGATCCTTCAGAAATCAGTATAATATGATGATTTGATGCTCAAGAAACATTTAATGTTATTATTAATGTTGAAAACAGTTGTGCTGCTTCATTATGGTAAGCCATTTTGGCTTTTTTCATATATATTTGTGCCATTCAAATTCAATTGTTGATATCAAGAACTGATTTCTTACTAGTTGAAATTCCAATTTCACATATCAGAAATACAATTATACCTCATAATTTTTTATATCAATAATTACTTTGTTACTATAGTAAAAATATAAATTCCTGATATCAAAAACTCAACTGTTACTTGTTGAAATGTTCATTCTTGATATTAGTAAATGTATAGGCTATTTCAACATGTTACATTTGTTATTTCTGATATCTGAAAATGCATTTCTGATATCAATAGCCTAAGAGAGTAATTTCAGATCTAAAATGTTTTTCTTTCTAACGATTACATTCATGATATCAGAAAATAATATTGTCACTATAGTGACAATCGAATTAGTGATTTCAATTTTTTTTACTATATCCAACTGTTGATATTAAGAATAGACCACGTAATTATTGATATCAAAAATGATGATTTTTACTATTAAGAATTGTATTTCTGATAAGTGAAATTTCAACTAGAAATCAGTTTTTGTATATCAACAATTGAATTTGAATGGCAACCTATGGTGACATTTAACTTGTGAAAATACAATTACAGATATAGTTTTTACTATAGTAGACATTTAATTCCTGATATGAAAAATTGGCATTTAACTTGTGAAAATTGAATTGTTGATATCCAGAAATCATATGAATAAAAGTCTAAATGGCTTGCCTTAGCTTCATATGAACCTTGCCAGAACGTTCTGAGAACTTTCCCTGTTGGTTTTGCACTTTCATTTTTTTTACATCACTTCTGCAATAATCTGCTGAATGTCTAGGTCTGTATTCCGAAGAATTACAACCATTTCATATTTATTCATATTTCATATTTATCCTCAAAAGGGAGATGTGACAGTTAACAGTAAATTAAACAAAGCATGAACTACAGTTCAGACAGCCTTTATTAACCCCTGGAGAAGTGTGGAGCACTTTTATGATAGACAGATGCACTGATGGACAGATGCACTTTTATGATGGACAGATGTACTTTTATGATGGATAGATTCACTTTTATGATGGACAGATGCACTTTTATGATGATAGATGCACTTTTATGATGGACAGATGCACTTTTATCATGATAGATGTACTTTTATGATGGATAGATGCACTTCTATGATGGATAGATGCACTTTTATCATGATAGATGTACTTTTATGATGGATAGATGCACTTTTATGATGGATAGATGTTCTTTTATCATGGATATATGCACTTTTATGATGGATAGATGTACTTCAGATGGATTTTATGGACTTCAAAACAGAAACAGCCATTCACTGCCATTATAAAGCTTGGAAGATCCAGGACATTTTGTTTATATAACTCAGATTGTATTCGTCTGAAAGAAGAATGTCATATACCCATATGATGGCTTCAGGGTGAGTAAATCATGGGCTAATCTTCATTTTTGGGTGAACTATCCCTTTAACTAAAACGCAGCATGGACTCCAGTTCCCAGAATGCACCTGTTCTCCGGACAGTGATGCTGACGCGTGAGTGTTTTCGCAGTGCTGGAGAATGAGGTGTGATGGGTCTGCTGCTGAAGTCATGTTTCCCGGTGTCCTGTACGCGTTGCTCGCGGGGTTTCTCGGCGCCGTCGCGTCCTCGTCCGCCAAACTGTCTCTCGGAACCGACTATCTGAAGGGTGTGTGTGAGACGGGCCTGCGGACCTGGGGCGAGCAGAGGAAATTCACGCAGCACAACGACACGAGCGCGTGCGACTGGGTGAGTGTGTGTGTGTGTGTGTGTGTGAGTGAGTGAGTGAGTGAGTCACTGCTGGAAAACACAGCAAACACCCGCACTGTCTCATCATCACGCTTCACACACACACACTGCGCAGTGCATGCATGATGATGATGATGATGATGATGCTGTTACGTGACAGACATGCATGACCTTCAGCTCCGCGCGCGCGCGCACGTGCCATCGCTCTTCTTGATGCATTAGTGAATCCCATTAGACATTTATGGCTGCTGAATATTGCAGTGTGTAACAAGTGTTTTCCACTTCCCCGTGACAGCTGCACATTCCTCTCCGGCTGCTGTGTGGAGGTCTGCTGTTCACCTGTAATGCTGTGATGTGGACCTTCCTGGCCAAAGCCCTGAGGAGCTCGTGCTCGTCCGCGCGCACCACTGTGACCACCACCGCCTCCAACTTCATCTCCTCTGTGAGCAAACTCCTTCTCAGGAGAGAGGGATGCATTCATGTTTGAAATTGCATATGACATTTCCATGCATTCGGATTAGAATACACAAAAGTTTGACTTTAGCATATTTGTCAGTCATACATAAATTTCACAGGTACTTTTTTAACTGAGTAAATGTAATTATTTTCAGAATAAACAGATTTATGTTGATTCTAAGCCATCATCTTAGATCAAATCATTATTTAAATAAAATTAAATAGATGAACATAGTTAATGAACTATGCCAGGATTTTTTTTTTTGAGTGCAGAAATCCTACTTGTTTCTTTTCCAAATGTGCGGCTAACAAATATTCATCAGTTTATTAGTTTGTTTTAGTGCTGTCAATTGATTAATCATGATTAATCACATCTAACATAAAAGTTTGTCAATATATAATATATGTGTGTGTCTGTGTATAATATATACACACACACACGTTTACACACTTTTATGTTAGATGTGATTAATCGATTTGACAGCACTAGATTGTTTTTGTTAAAACTGTTGCATCCAAATGGATGAAAATTGTATATGCAATTTAAATACATAAATCTTAAATTTACACTCTAGATATGCCCAGCTTACTCATAATTATAAAATCAAATATTAATAACAAATTAAAATGAAATAATTCCTCAGCTTGCAAAACGCTCCAGTATGTCACGTGTAATATATGTGTATAAATCATCATCCGGTCATCATGAATGACTTGAAAAATCATAGAAAGATCATTATTTATAGATCAAACATGACTGCAAAAAATATTAGTGTTTTAAATGACAAATTGTGGCAAAAAGTTAGTTTGGATTTGGGTTGCCAATGAATGTGCAAAAAAAAAAAATGGACATGAAATATTTGATTAAAAAAAATATTTTATTAAATATAAATTTAAATCGTAATAAAAATGATAAAATACAGTAGTCAACATTTGAAGTGGATCAAAACCTTTTCATCAAAGTAATACATGAATTTTGAACAATACCGTTCTTGTCTTTGATGAACTTTTTTGGTCCACTTCAAATGTTGAAAATGTTGTAAACCTAAAATAATAGTCCATTGTAGCTTAGAAAATAATAGCCTAATGTGAATTAGTCTATTATTGGTATTAATGTGATGGTCTGTCAGTGCGTGTGTGCTGATGTGCGTCTGCTCGACAGGCGTTTCTGGGGCAGCTGATATTCGGGGAGACCCACGTGGCTCTGTGGTGGACGGGCATCTCTCTGACTCTGTCTGGTCTTCTGGTGCTTCATCACACGTCGCCCAACCTCACACAGTCCCACGCCAGCAAGAGAGAGTGACCCGCTGACCACGGTCTGACCGATGACAGCTTCATCACCATCATCATCATCATCATCACTCACTATGGGTCCAAATGCTCGAAGACGCACAAATACGCGCATTTTCTTTTGCTTCACGGCACCAGAGCTGCTCGAAATATATATCTCACATGGAAGATCTACTGTCATGCCAAAGATCTGTTTAAATATTTTAAAACATTTATTTATATGCATTATTATTTAGTATTAAAAATCCATAAGAAAGCATGAGCCTATATCACTTTTAATGTGATAATGATGAATCTCAGGCGTCTAACATGTCTGGATCATATTTCACCTCAAAATCAAAAGAAAAAGAGAATACGTGTTTTGAATAAACAAGATGGAGGCTGATTTTAGGACCATAAAATAATTGCTAAAAAACTGAAAATTCTACAAAAACTCACTAGATGCAGATGAGCAATTTCATTTTTGAGTGAAATATTTATGGTAACACTTTACAATAAGCTCCAACATAATGCGTTAACTAACATGAAGATGCCAATTGATTTGGCATTTAATTTAATATTTTTCTTGGTTTCAAGTTCCAGTTGCTGCTTCTGGTCATGCCCTCAGTGACATCACTTCCTTCAGTTTTGCAGATTCGCAGTCATTCCCTCCATCATCCTCCAGCACTGTGAGCGCCGCGCGTGGCAATAATAACTGCAAACCTCGGCATTGTACATCCTTCACCGGAAGATGCTTTTCCGAAATATATGCCACATATCTTATGCATGCAAACATCCAGTGATGTGAGAGCAAAGACACTTCCTGTAGCTGTGTGAACAAACACCAACCAAAACCTGTTCTTCAGCCCCTTCTTCAAACACACCGAGACTTAGCAGGAGGATGCAGTCACGCTTGCTGTTCGACCTGTGTAATCACATATATTTCCTCATTTTTTTTAAACTTGAGTGTTCATCAGAGGGGTCCAAGACCCCAGGACTTTTGTCGCACTTGGATTCGAGGAGTTTTGTGGTTGAAATTGAAAAAAGTGACAAATCCTTCCCTCGCGGCTCAATTTGACCCCCTTAGGAATTAATGGAATGTGAGGAATGCTTCATTACACATAGAAAAACCTTAAAATGCTCAAAATTCAAACTAAAAATGCTAAAACTTTACCATTAAAAAAAAAAAAGATTTTATAATGTCTACATGTGTATCTGAATGCATACTGAAGAGAAACTGACTTTAGGACCCAGCAGAACAGCTCATTTGCGCCATATAGAGCTATAACGCCATCTAGTGGCAAGAGTCATGAAATATCATGTTATATTATGTTTCAACAAGAGGTCGGCAGACACCCAATGTAAGAGATTTTGAGCTGTATTAAAGGAGCACGCCGACTTTTTGGGACTTTAGCTTATTCACCGTATCCCCCAGATAAGTCCACACATACCCTCTTCATCTCCGTAACTCAGTCTGACGCACCCACCGCTAGCCTAGCTTAGCACAAAGACTGGAGGTAAACGGCTCCAGCTAGCATACTGCTCCCAATAAGTGACAAAATAACGCCAACATTTTCCTATTTACATGTTGTGATTTGTATTGTCACAGCGTGTACAAATAACAAGGTCACATGAGATACAACCATCTTCTAACCGTATACATACTGGGAACTATATTCTCAGAAGGCGAAGCACTGCTACTTCTGCGGAGTGATTTACTCCAACTCTGAGCAACTCCTGTTACTTTATCCTCTACAGTAAAAGACCTGGGTGTTGTACTAGATTGCAACCTGTCTTTTGAAAATCATATTTCATATGTTACAAGAACAGCCTTTTTCCACCTTAGAAACATTGCTAAGCTACGTAACATGCTATCAGTTTCTGATGCAGAAAAGTTAGTTCATGCATTCATGACCTCGAGACTAGATTACTGTAATGCTTTATTAGCTGGTTGTCCTGCATCCTCAATAAACAAGCTACAGTTAGTCCAAAATGCCGCCGCTAGAGTTCTTACTAGATCAAGAAAATATGATCATATAACACAGATTTTATCATCACTACATTGGTTACCTATAAAGTTCCGTATTAACTACAAGGTATTGCTACTGACTTATAAAGCCCTAAACGGCTTAGCTCCAGTCTATTTAACCGATTGTCTATCGCCCTATAATCCATCGCGCTCTTTAAGATCACTAAATTCAAGGCTTTTGGTCATACCTAGGATATCCAGATCAACCAAAGGAGGGAGAGCATTTTCACATTTAGCTCCAAAACTCTGGAATAGTCTTCCTGATACTGTTCGTTGCTCAGACTCGCTCTCCCAGTTTAAAACTAGATTAAAGTCGCATCTCTTCAGCCAGGCATTCATATAATACTTTTAATCTTACAGTTAAATCCGGTCTCTAGTTCATAAACGCCAGAGGAGAACTGGCCCCCGACTGAGCCCGGGTTCTCCCAAGTTTGTTTTTCTCCATTAGGTCACCTGATGGAGTTTTTCGGTTCCTTGCCACTGTTGCCTTTGGCTTGCTCAGTTGGGGATATTTGGGGGATATTTAATTTTAATTTTATCAATCAATAAATTCCACTAGAAACAAATCTTGTTGTATTATTTTAATTTAATACTGTGAAGCTGCTTTGATACAATCTGTATTGTGAAAAGCGCTATACAAATATACTTGACTTGACTTGAGCGAACTCTGCTCCTCACCACGGGGTTCTCTGTGCTGCGAGCAAATCACTCCGCCCAAATAGCAGTTAAAAAAACTAGAAAAAATATTATCAAAATGAAATAAAAAAAGCTTTATGGACAAAAAAACAACAAATTAAGAATAATTTTAGGGCTTTGTGTCATCTTGACCCGCGAGGGAAAGATGTGTTACAAAGTGCGAGGGAAGGATGAAGGTTAAGAAAGCAAATGGAGTCTTTTTTTCCCATTTCCAAACCACAAATCAGCTAGAAACCGCCTTAAGCTGGTTTGCGGATCTTCCAGCGGGTGTGTCATCATCATTAGGGGACTGAAGGACCAGGTCTGGCACTTCCTGTGAATTACTCTAGTTCTTCCTGTGGTCTCGGTTGGCCGCATGAACCCGGACACTCGTAGAGCAGCTAAACATAGATATTAATAAAATAAACATGGACCGAATGCGTTACACACGTCCATTCGTTGCGCAAAAACACCATATAATGTGACGTTATAAAGTCCCTGGCAATGTGATGTTTTTAATGTGTTTAATGTTGAGAACATTCGTCCTGCTGTATTTAATCATAACTTCCACATTACATGCAAATAATATTTCATATGGCTATAATTAGGGGTGTTTCAGATGATGAACATTAAATGCATCCACTGCAGAATGTAATAATCAGCTGAAAGGAGTAGAGCACACACACATTGAAATGGTTTCACTTCATTTAGTTGCCTAAATCAATTTTAGAATTGAATTGTTAGAGCAAATAATTGACACCCCTAGTTATAATGATGCAAACAGACTAATAATTGTTAATGTGTTAATGCTGAATCAAGGCCAAAGTGACACTTGTTTCTATATAGCACGTAGTATTTGAGATGCGAAATATTAAAATATGAATAAGTTGCCTTATATGCGGGCATTCCTTCTGTGTCATGATCATATATTGTCATATTTGGCATTAGATACTGTATCACTGGGGACCAAACGTGTGTAAATCTTTGACTATGATTTCAAATGAATGGATGAATGAAATGAACTCAAGCATCTTGTAATAATAAGATCTCTCATTCATGTAGCATTTGTGTCTGTTTGCCTTAGTCACTGTATAACAATAAGGCCACATTTATAAATGTGTAAATAGTTTTATTATTTAATGGACAAACTAGAGGTCTGTAAACTCATCACTACAACATTGAATCATTAAACCGCTATAAAGTGTGTTGTGCGATTGTTTCTTTGTCAACAGCATGTGTGTGTGGACAGAAAACACAGATTTTACACCAGTTTCAGGATCATTTTACAAGTTTGAATCTGTAGATTTGATTCCTCATAGACAGTGTTGAGGAAAGTTACTTTTAATGCGTTAGAATAATACTCAGTAATGGTGTTGACTTATGAATTTACACATGGTTTGTCTTAAAGCATATTAAAAACACCACATAGACACATAAACAACATTAAAAGCTGGATTTACACCACGGGGACATTAACATTACAGGTTAAATTACTAACTGTAAAACTCTTCATTGAAAGCTGAAAGTAACATATTTTGTTATGTTTGTAAATTTGATCATGCACGCATGAGTGCACAATTTTAATTATTTAACAAAAAAAAGCAAAATAATGAAGTAAAAAAATAATAAAAATAATAACGTGTATTACCTCAATGCTCAAATACTGTGAAAAATGAATAAAGTAATGCACTACTTCACTCATTACATCCAAAAAGTAATCTGATTACTTAATTCACATTACTTGTAATGTGTTACCTGCTCAGAAATCATCAAAAACCGACAGAGGAAAAACACAGCAATGAAAAACAACAGAAAGAGAAATTTATTGAACTGACTTTCAAAGTGAAAGCAAAGCGAAAAACACCCAAAACTGCATTAAGATATTGATATACTTTTAAAATACATGCACAACATGAAGCACAGATTCAAAAAAAAAAAAAAAAAAAAAAAAAGACAGGCAAAAGAATGTGCAAAGAAAATAAAAAATAGAAATGTCAATGAAGACTGAACGTTAATGAAGACCCGTAGAAAGCGTTAAACACTGATCCACCAGCACAGACACTGAACACCTCAATGCACTGAAATCCAATGAACTTTCAGTCGAAAACGTAATTGTGCTCAAAACAGGACGTCTACATCCGTTTGTCTCTAGTTTAACAGCGTTGGAGGCTGCAGAAGATGAAGGCGAGATGAATATCTGATGGTCTGAGCTGGATTTGGAAGAGAAACAGGACTGATTTCATCATGTGAACCTGAGGGACAAAGACAGCAGCCATCTGGATTCAGGAAGATCAAGCTCACGCTCAAACACTGTAGTGACACCGTATGTAGGAATCCATGAGCACCCCCGCCTGAAGACAGTGAAGTATTGCTAACAGTGTATTATAGTCGCACGGCTATTTCTACGTCTGCGTTCATAAGGGAATTACATTAACCCCATGAATCAGTCAAAAAAACTTCATATTTCACCCCAAAAATCAACAGAAAAAATGTTTAGCATCGAGAATCAGGCAAGATGAATTGACATCATTCTCAAGATTAATAAACAATGTAAATGCAAAAGAAAATTTTATATTTTTGTATATATATATTGTATATATATAATTTTAGCATTTATTGCATGTATGTTTTTTTTACATAATTCAGTAAAAATGACTATTACAGTGAGGAGAATCACCAGTGAGAATAAGAAGAAAAAAATAAAATAAAATCATGATAATGTAAATCTAAGGGTTAAATGCATTTAATTATCATGAAAATAGTCACGATGCAAAAGAAAAAGAAAAAAAGAGGATTTTGCTGTGGAATACGAC
>NC_137129.1:41535604-41540604 GCF_949319135.1 Squalius cephalus | reverse complement strand
ACGCTGTCTGTCTGTCTGTCTGTCTGTGTGTGTGTGTGTGTGTGTGTGTGTGTGTGTGTGTGTGTGTGTGAGTGAGAGAGAGGCGCGGGCGCGATCGAACAGTGGAAACAATGTTGTTTTTGTATGTTTTTAATACCTTGTCATTTTGTTCATACAGGACATCATTCAAACTGCAAAGTGTTAACTTATATTTGTGTACACTCGCAATAAAACACAAATTCTTGCGTGTTTTGAGGGAGTTTCTTTCCTGTTTATCCTCGCCAGCCATAACCTCCGTCGTTGTTCTGACAAAAGCTTAGTTTTCTCACATTCATGAAGTCTAATGATGGGTATACTGTAAAATCCAAATTTAATTTAACCTCCGGCACGATTTGAACATCCATTGACCCAGCAGGAGATGACCATTTTCACTTTTTATCACGAAATTAACTCGTTTCAGCTTCTTCTTCTAATGTTCTGCCCACAACATGCCCACAGAAATGGCACCGGGTCGGCAAATGCCCGTATGTTGTGACCTCATGTAGGAACTATGTATATATTTATATATAGATATATAAACTGCAGTTCATCGACTGGCCACTAGAGACTCCAAAAGAGACTCAATCCCATAGACCCCCATGTTAAAATGCCCAAATTTACAGCGGAATAAAACATGTTTACAGCCTGGTACAAAAAGTGTTTTTTGCCTCTATAGCTGATTTTGCCCTTCATGACGACTGTGAGGGGGGTGAATTTTTTTATAACTCATACGTTTAAATTATATTAAGCCTTAAAGTTCTGCATAATTAAGGGCGTGGCCAGGTGAGTGACAGGTGGATTGCCGCTGATGTCACTACTAGCCGTTTGCCTGCTGTCTGTTAGCGTCACGTCACCTCAGCTAATCCGCCCCGCTGCACATTTACGTTTATCCGGGAGTGACACGCTGCCAAGATGGCGACGGCAGGCTCCGCCCACTTTGGGCTTTAAAGGGTTAGTTCACCCAAAAATGAAAATTCTGTCAGTAATTACTCTCCCTCATGTTGTTCCAACCCCGTAAGACCTTCGTTCATCTTCGGAACACAAATTAAGATATTTTTGATGAAATCTGAGAGATGTCTCACTTCTCCATAGGCTTCTAAGTGACCGAAACTTGCTGGCCCAGAAAAGTTATTAAAGAGATCGTTAATATAGTCCAAGTGACTCCAGTGGCTCAATCTTAAGTATATCAAGTGACGAGAATACTTTTTGTGCGCAAAAACAAACAAAAATAACGACTTTATTCCACTATTCATTTCCTTCTCTCTGGGCCTCGAGTTGGTTCACGTAGTGTTTTTGCGCAGCGCGTCTGTGTTGCACGTCATCACGTAGGCTCACAATTGGCCGACGCTGGTCATGTGTGTGATGCGTCTGACGTGTGACATTGTGTGTGTTCCGAAGATGAACGAAGGTCTTACGCGGTTGGAACAACATGAGGGAGAGTAATTACTGACAGAATTTTCATTTTTGGGTGAACTAACCCTTTAAAAACGCTCTTCAGAAACACTACGGGTGATGTCCATTTTTTTTTTACAGTCTATGGTGTGAACGGGCCTGGATCCGTGTGATCCGGACTGCTGTGTGTGTGTGTGTCACTCACCGGGTCGGTGCACATGGCTCTGAAGTGTGACGCCAGCGCGAGGAAGGCGAGCGCGTTAAACACGGCGCCGTTAAAGATGCTGTACGCCACGTTCTTCGCCGGCAGCAGCATTACGAAGACGACCACGAACTCGGCGTAGAACACCAGCATCCACGTGATCACGCCGCACACGATGCCGCAGCCGTCCCGGATGAACCACATGTCGTGGGGGGAGTGTGAGCGCGGAGGGGGGGGTGCGCAGTGCTCCGGGCGCAGGTATCCGGCCTGGCGCTCGATGTCCCGACTGCGGTTAGCTGGGGAACTCTTCATTCTTCCCGACGGGAAGCTCCCACATCCTCCTCCAGAGAGACAGAAACACAAACGTGAAAACATGCAGGGTCACACATTAGCTAGTCATGTGCTTCCATCCACTATGACGAATCCAGACATTTGAGAGCAGAGGATGCACTGCCAGCAAAGCTAAAATAGAAAGACTACTCAGAAAAGCTATTTAAAGTCACGATGAAATCAAAATGGATTGCAAAATATTGCAGTATTTATTATAAAATGATTTATCTGTGCACATTATTATTTTGTTTAATTAATGTGGCTCGTAATCTTGAATCAGAATAACGTCCCCTCCCTCTTTCGCAGCATCTCTTCTCTTCTCTGAAGATGTGGGCGGGGCAACCTGTCACTCACATGAGATCCACCAATAGCAAACCACCACCATCCAATCAATTCCCCACAGACAAAATCAAGCCCCGCCCTACAATTGTTTCCCCGCCCGTAATTTCGGTTTCATGTTGACTTTAACATGATTTGATGTGGACAATAGAGTAGACGTACACTGGCCGATGCCAATACGGTCATTTTTAGGGCCCAAGCCCTGAAAGGGCGAAGGCCCTATTGTTTCCGTAAGGATTTTTTTTTTTTTTTTTCTTCATTATTTTTTTTTTTGCCTTTTTGACACTTTTGGGGCCCTTAACATGCTCAAAAACTCTTGAAATTTTGCACACACGTCAGAACCCGCGGCCATCAGGGCCGGGCTGAAGCTGGTACCGTGGCGTGGCAGGGGGGCTCGACGGCGCCCCCTGGAATGGGGTCCGAAAACTTGGTCCATAAATCAAACACGCTTGCATGTAATAATATGAAACTCAGTACACATATAGATCTCATCGGGCCGAACAACTTTCGTGCTCTAAGTTTTACAAAAGCCCAACAGGAAGTCGGTTATTATACGTTGTTTGGAAAACGCATACAATGGAATGTGAAATACTCCTCCTAGGGATTTCATCCGATCGCCACCAAACTCGGTGAGAATAAAGTCAAGACATTGAGGATGAATTCTTGCGAACAGATTTTTGATATCTCGAACGGTTTGGCCGTGGCGAGGAAACTAATTTATGGCGAATAATGGGACACAGGAAGTGTGTTATAACTTCTGCATACATTGACTGATCTTGATGAAACTTCAGCAGTGTATTCGTTGTAAGAGGCCGATCACATGGATGTGACTATTGTGAGTCAAAGTTATAGCGCCACCAACTGGCAGCAGGAAGTGTGTCACTTTCAAAATGCTTTGAAGTCACCCTCTTACTTTTACCCGATTTGCTTCAAACTTTATGTGTATAATGTAAACACACGGCAGATGTAGACCTGTGAAAGGATTATTGATATCTTAGATACTGTTGCCGTGGCAACGCATCAAATTTTAATATTCTTTTCGGATGCGTTTGAAACTCTTAGCATGCTTGAAATTGGATGAAACTCGACAGACACATAACACTTATTAGCCAGTAGACATGTGAAAAGTTTCAGAAACGGGCGTGGCAGGGGGGCTCAACAGCGCCCTCTTGAACAGGGTCTGAAAACTTGGTCCATATATCAAACACGCTTGCATGAATTAATATGAAACTCGGTACACATATAGATTTCATCGGGCTGAACAACTTTCCCTCTGTCAAGTTTCACGCCAGCCCAACAGGAAGTCGGCTATTATGGGTTGTTTGGAAAACGCTTGCTGTGGAATGTGATGTACTCCTCCTAGAGAATTCATTCAATCACCTCCAAACTCAGTCAGCATGAAGTCAAGACATTGAGAATGCTAAATTGCGGACGGATTTTTGATATCTCGAACGGTTTGGCCGTGGCGAGGAAACAAATTTATGGCGAGAAAAGAGAGGAGACGAAGTGTTATAACTTCTGCATACATTAACTGATCTTGATGAAACTTTAGCAGTGTGTTCGTGGTAAGAGGCAGATCAGATGGATGTAACTATCGTGAGTCAAAGTTATAGCGCCACCAACTGGCAGCAGGAAGTGTGTCACTTTCAACATGCGTTTGACAAAAGTGGGTGGGTTAGTTTTACCAACAGTTACAAAAATCAGTACATATATTGGTCTCACCGAGCCGGACAACTTTCTAATTTACAGTTATTAGCTCAGAGCAAAAGGAAGTCAGATATTTTGGTTTGAATGTGGATTTTTTGGATATTTCAGACTCTGAGTTTTTAGCTACTCTTCCTAACTGGTTTATTTTATTCACACCAAACTTTTTCAAAATGATAAAGATACATTAAAGATGCTAAATTGTGAACGGATATTAAACATCTCAAACGGTTTTGCTATAGTGAGGGACTAAAGTAAAGTAACACTTAAAGCCTCATCTTCTAAAAATGTAATTAAACACCATTTATTTCTATATAAAAGTATAAAAATATCACAACTAAACCCGTTTTATTCTTTTTTTTTCAATTTAATAAATATTTATAAGTTTAAAAATAGTAATTGTACTATTTAGTCCCATAAAAGTCAAGTCATACATAGGGCTATACTGCCCTCTTGTGTTAAAAATCAGGTAGGCCTATTGTATCTACTTAAAAATATACTAGGTATGTGACGGTGAGAATATTTTACCACCGGTTAATCGACGTGTGACACCGCTGGGGGCTTTTGAATCGCCAACTTAAAAACGAAAGTAAAATATGTTCGTCCACACTGACATTGATAGTGGTTGAGCGAGCGTTTCAAATTAATTCCTATGGAAGTAGGAATTAACTGAAAAAGTTCACTCTGTTCTGCTCGTTCCTCGCCGTGGATGTGCACCGTTATGAATGCCCGTGCAGCCATGAGCATTTTAGTTTAATTTTAAAATTAGAGCCTTTCGGGGGTTGATTGCTTGAAATTATTTTACAAAAGCACAATGTTGTGTTTTATTGCGACTGTACACAAATATAAGTTAACACTTTGCAGTTTGAATGTCGTCCTGTATAATGACGGAGTATGTTTTTATGTGTCCACTGTTCAAACGCGCCCACGCCACACACACACACCCACCCACACACACACGGTTTACTATCTTTTTGGGGACTCTCCATAGATTTAATGATTTTTATACTGTACA
>NC_137129.1:41480604-41530604 GCF_949319135.1 Squalius cephalus | reverse complement strand
TGCCATTTTCTGGAGAGTTTTGTGCAGAGAAATTGAGTCTTACATGATATGTGAAAAACTGCAAGGTTAAGAGCATACTTTGCATTGTTGTAGTATCAACAGGTAGGCCTATTAGGACATTTAGCATTTACATTACTGTTAATCAGCAGTGGTGGAATGTAACGAAGTACAAATAGCCTACTTCATTAGTTTACTGAAGTAGGCTACATTGTTCCACGTAGTTGTATGCTGAGTCACGCTGAGTTTCGGTTCATTTATGAGACGAGCTCCAGGTTCAGCGCCGGCGCCTCTGTGTCGTGATTAAATATTTTATACTATATTTCTATTTATACTATATACTATACTTCTTATTTATTAAATCCAGGCAATTGGTTGATGAAACATTGATTAAAATTAAGATACAATTAATACAAAACGAAATTAAATTTAAAGACAGGCTTTGTGCTTTCTGTTTGAGGTCTCTGTGAAAGTTTTAAACAGTCTTTTAGTGCCGCTTTAGAGCGCTCACGTCCGTAACGGAGAACTGTCACGTCCGTAACATTGTTTTTTCCTCATAAATGCGAACATGAAAAATAAAATAAAATAAAATGAATATGTTATGTTCTGTGGAGAGCCGACCCGTCTTCATCCGGTGGGTAGTAGGCTACATTGGTTTGTAGTGTAATTCATAGAATTACAAAAAAATATTTTGACGCCATCAAAATCTTATGGCGAAATGACAATATCCTCCACACACTCTTTTGTAAGGCGGTCTCCTGTATTTTTGCTTGCCGATTTTATTTCATCCAGTGACATGATGGATTTTCATTCAGGAGATTTTGGGTAACTGCACTGACAGATGACTTTGAGCGCACCGCCAACGGTGTGTTTGTGTGTGTATGTGTGTAACCATAGCGACAAAACGACCAACTTTCGGACCCTGCACTTAAGTTTATAATTTTGTTTTTAAAAATGTAATTATGTATTTAAAAGTTGCAGAATGGATTCATTTGGAGACTCCGAAATCGGCAGAGATAGGCAGGTTATGCAAAACAAAATCTTACATTGGGAAATAGTGGGGGGGACAAAACTTAGATTTTGAAACGTGGGGGGGACATGTGTATAATGGCTCCTACGCCTATGGGTTTATAGCAGAATTGTGCTCTGAATGTGAATGCTTCTCACTATTATCGGCCTGAGCTGACCTGGGTCTGCGCATTGCAGTTTCGTTCCACTTTTGTTTGTCTGATGTTTCTCACATGCAACAGAAATGCAGCTCTTAGCAGTTGGGCAATGTGGCGGCGGCGGCACCAGTACGACCTCAACAAACTTTAGGCCTTGTCCACACTAATACGTTTTAATTTGAAAACGCATCTTTTTCTCTACGTTTTGACCTTTTGTCCACACTGAGACACGTTTATTATTAATGAAAACTAACCTTTCTGAAAACGCTCTCCAAAGTGGATAAATTTGAAAACGTTGTTTTCGCGTTGTAGTGTGGACTGTGAAAACGGAGGTATTTAAAGTCGATGACGTAAGTTTAGTCATGTGACGCATATTGTACCAATAGACATTCATGTTGATACTGGTATTGTGCCTGTTATGTGCTGTTCACTTTCACACAGTTGCTAAAATATGTTACTTCACACACTCTTCATATCACAGTCCTGCAAAGATGACAGTTTACTCACATTTGCTGTCCTGCGACGAAACATGAGAGCAGTTTTAGCATTTTAGACCGAACATATAATGAATGGTGTGTGAGTGCGACCTGGACGCTTCAGTGAATACTGAGATATTTAGCTAAATAAAATTATCCTGTCAGAAGAGTTGCGCGATAACTTAATTATTTATTTTTCTGTCTGTATCATCTCAGTGAGGTTTTACGTATGCGCAGTAAAGGTGAATTTAGCGTTTTCCAAAAGTTTCTCATCCACACCGAAATGTTGGAAAACGCCTGAAAACGTTTTTAAACGAAAACGCCGTTTTGGGCGCCTGAAAACGCAAGCTTGTGAAAACGGGTTTCAAAGTGCACGTTTTTGAAAACGATCTCAGTGTAAACAACAAAAAACGCGAATCTCTGAAGACCATGCTCACGCGTATCGCCATCTACTGGCCTGACAGCAGAATACAGTGTTTTTAGTCGTTTTCGTGGATCCGTGTGAATGAGGATCGTTTTGACAATGGTGTCGTCCTACGTGGAAATCTCAGTAAAGGTGAATTTAGCATTTTCAGGCGTTTTCCAAAAGTTTCTCATCCACACCAAAACGTCGGAAAACGCCTGAAAACGCTAGTGTGGACAGAGAACGTTTTTAAACAAAAAAGCCGTTTTCAAATGTCTCCAGATTAACGTAGACGTAGCCTACTTTTTCAACTAAAAACGTAAAACTTTTTATGCGTTTTGGCCGTTCGTTTACACGACAACGCTGTTTTCGGCGCCTGAAAACGCAAACTTGTGAGAACGCGTTTCAAAGTGCACGTTTTTGAAAACGATCTCAGTGTAAACAAAAAAAAACGCGAATCTCTGAAGACGATGGTGTCATGCTCATGCGTATCACGTGTTCAGTCTATAGTGTTTCATCGCCACCTACTGGCCTGACAGCAGAATACAGCTTTTTTAGTCGTTTTCGTGGATCCGTGTGAATGAGGATCGTTTTGACAGTGGTGTCGTCCTACGTGAAAATCTCAAAGGAAAAACTTCTCCGCTTTTAGCATATGGTTGTGGTGTTGCAGCCTGGAGCCCTGATAGCCCAAAAAGATTGTGTTATTTTTTGTTGAGTGAGTGAGTTGTGTGTGTCTCTCCACAGGCAGCAAAAGCTCGTCTCCCTCCACATCGTCTCTCTCGTCGCCAGCGTCTGGGCGAGCGAAGATGAGCGTCTGCGGTCCTGGCAGTAAAACGGCTCCTTCATCCTCATCCTCCTCCTCTTCCTCCTCCTCTTCATCTTCATCTCTGTCTTCAGCCAGTCCTCCAGCCAAAGTCCACCGCGCGCGCAAGACCATGAACAGGCCTCCGTTCCCACAGGTTCGTTCATTTGCTATGAACACACACTCACGGTGAGATCAGGATGATGCTTTAATAAAGTCCCGATTCTCTCGTGTTTCTGAGCAGATTAAGTCGATAGAGTCGCTTGCACAAGCTACGCCTGAGAAAGCCGTCAGCGGCGGGAAAACAGACGCAGACACAGGTCATAACTCTTGCGTAATCATATTTATGTGTCGTTTATTTGTACGTGTGAATAGTTGCAGGAGTGTGTCTCTCTCTCTGTGTAGTTGTGAAGAAGCGTAAAGTGTGTTTGGAGTCGGACGCAGGAACTCCAGAGAAAGTGGCTCGGCCGCAGACGGAGGTGAGTGTGTGTTTGACCGCTTTAAATCACTCTAACATGGTTAAACTGCTCTGAAATACAGCGTGAATGGATTATTGATTTTATAAAATGATAATAGCAATATTAATAAAAAGATACCAATGTTCAATATATTTATAATAATATTTTTTATTATTGTTAGCTTTTATCATATAAATAACACACCAGTGTTTAATAAATAAAGTAAATTAATAATTATTATTTTAATAATATTAATAATTATTATTATTATTATTGTTGGGAATACTAATAATAGCAGTTGTTGTTATTATTAATGTATTTATTGATCATTGCCTGAAATGCATGGTTGATTTTATAAAAATATATCAATAAATTAATAACAATAATATTTTTTAGCATTGCTATTGTTATCTTTTATTATAGCAATGTGTAATAAATGATTAATTATAATTTTGTTGTTGTTGGTAATTATAATAATAGTAATAATAACTATTATTATTATTTTATAAAATGCTGGTAATGGCAATATGATAAAAGATTCCAATATTCAACAAATAAATAATAATAATTATTATTATTTTGATTATTATGATTGTTATTGGTGTTTTTATCATAGCAATATGATAACAAAATTGTTCAATAAATAAATAAATTATTAATGATTATAATTCTAATTGAAATTATTTATTTACATTTTCGATGAAGCCCCGCCTTCCGAAATACAAAATGTGCTGTGATTGGTTAGCTGGCCCAGCGTGCTTTGATTGACACCTCTCAGCGCATGTTCAGGAAAAGTCCCGCCCCTTAATAACACTGAGCTCCACTCACTCAAATGTAAATAGCCTATTAAGGATGGCATCAATTTCAAACCATTTCAAGCCTGATTTATACTCAATAATAATATTGTTGTTCATTGTAGTTCTTGTAAAATGGAAAAACTCCCTTTGCAGTGGACTTTGAGCTTTGTAACCTCGCAGATCTGTTTTATGCTCAAGCAACAACATTACATGCTATCTAAAGTTGAAAAAGTGGATTTGTAGGACCCATTCCAGTAATATAGTCAGTTTGTATTGTCTATTTTATTCTATTGTAGCTCAGATTGTATAGGCCTAACTGTGTGTTTTATAGTGAACAGTGACAGCTTTTCCTTATGATAATTAGTGTAATATTGGCATATATGTGACCCTGGATCACGTCACCAGTCTCGAGTCGCACGGGTATATTTGTGGCAATAGCCAACAATATTGTATCAAAATTATCCATTTTTCTTTTATGCCAAAAATCATTAGAATATTAAGTAAAGATCATGCATGATTCATGAAGATATTTTGTAAATTTTCAACCGTAAATATATAAAACATTTATTTGTGTGAGTGAATGCAGCACAATCGCCAACATAAATGAACAACTTTAAAGGAGATTTTCTCAATGTTTAGATTGTTTTGCACCCTCAGATTCCAGATTTTCAGATAGTTGGATCTCGGACTAATATTATCCTATCCTAACAGACCATACATCAATGGAAAGCTTAATTATTCAGATTTATGATGTATAAATAAAAAATAAAAAAATAATTACACATGTGACTGGTTTTATGGTCACATATATGAAGACTTGAGTGTTTGTTTCCCCAGCCTCCTCTGACGGCGTCTCCAGTGATGGGGAAGGCGGAGCCTGTTGCCACGGCAACTAAAGAGCATCACAGTGGTTGGCTGGAGGATCTCGATGAAGAGGCGGATGAGGAAGATTTCCACCTGCTCTACAACAGTTACTCTGGAGACGATCTGATTTACTCAGACAGCAAGGTGAGCACGACACTGAGCCATCGCTCAATCCACAGAGGCCAGTCGCTGCTGGAGGTCTGACACTCTTGTGCTCTTATTTACATGCAGTCGGATGATGGGATGGCAGAAGAGGCGCTGGAGGGGGGGCATCTGTCGGATCATGTGAGTGGAAGAAAGTGCAGCTTATTTTCATACAGATTCAGGATGTTCGGAACAGATGCTGTTTATTTCATTGGTCAATTGTAGGATCTTTAAAGCAGGATGGCTGATAGGATTATGGAAACCTCGAAATATCAGGGAATTAATTCCAGGCCTGAGAAAGTCATGGAAATGTAAAAAAAAAAATAATAATAAGTTTAAACAAATATGCTTTTAATTAAAACTTAAACAGTCATGGGAATTAAAAAAGAAAATTTCTAACAAATTAGGCCTTAAAAATATCATTTTTAAAAGTAAAATATTAAAAATTCTTAAATTAAAAAAAAAGTAAGTGAAAATATATATTTTTTATTGAAACTTAAACAGTCATGGAAACTAAAAAAGAAAAATACTAATAAATTAGGCCTTAAAAATATAATTTTTAAAAATAAAACATTAAAACATTTTGAAAATTCAAAATAAAAAGTATTTAAATAGTTTTAATATATATATAGGCCTCAAAAATATAATAAATAAATACTAATAAATTAGGCCTTAACTGTAATTAAAAACAATAATAATATTAAAACATCTCAAATTAAAAATAAAAAAGTAAGTCTTAAATATATATTTTTTTATTTAAATTTAAGAAGTCAGGGAAAATAAAAAATACTAATAAATCAGGCCTTATTGTCTGGAAATAAAAGTGTAATTGTTGTAACATTTGTTGTTTTTTTTTTTTTTTGTGTGGAAAAGTCATTACAATTAATTAATTAACTCTAAATAAAAAAAGAAATTCTACATAATATTGACAAAACATTTTTATTTTATTTTTATGTATGTATGTAATTATAAAAGCTTCTTGCAAGTGAAGATATTAAGACACAAGTATTGTAATTTTACTACTGCGTGCTACATAAGATAATTAATAAACTTATTATGAAATATTTGTTATTTTATTTTACAGTGCAGTTATAAAACATTAATATATATGTATATATATACCATTGTTTACTTATAAACTGACATAAGAAGCAACAGTATCAACTGATGCTGATAAGATCAAAATGCCCAGGTGTCTGCTGGTTAATGAAGTGAACTAGAGTGAAGGTAATGTGTGTGTGTGTGTGTGTGTGTGTGTGTGTGTGTGTGTGTGTGTGTGTGTGTGTGTGTGTGTGTGTGTCAGAGCTCGGAATCCGATCAGCCCCTCGCCACTTATAAGAAACCCGAGAGAGACGAGACGCCCTGGAAGCGTCAAGGGAAGGGTAAAGGGAGAGAGAGACCCCCCGCCGGAGAGCCCGAGGCAGAGAAAGGTGAGACACACACATGATGACGACGACGACGACGACGGGGTGTGTGTGTGTGTGTGTGTGAGCAGCTGTGTGTGTTTGACAGGTGAATCTGCGTCTGCAGCGGCCGAATACACTGAGGTTCCTCTGGACTCACTGGACATCTCGGCCGCCCACAGCCTCTCTCTCTCTCCACACGCAGGTGTGTGTCCTCACACACTCACATCAATTACGGTTTCCAATAAAGACGTCTCTTCTGCTCACCAGGGCTGCGTTTGTTTGATCAAACATGCAGTAAAAATCCTGTTTTCTATGTGAATATTTGTTAAAATGTAATTTATTCATGTGAACAAACAGAATTTTCTGCATCATCACAGTAATAACTTACATTTTACTATATATTCACATAGAAAACAGCTGTTTTAAATTTCAATAATATTTCACTGTTTTTACTGTATTTTTGATCAAATAAATCAAGCCGTTGTGAGAAATTCAATTTATTTCAAAATTTCAAAATTCCAATTTTTTTTTTAGTTTATTTCTTTTACTGTTTATTTTTTATGCATCTTTTATTGTTTTTAAATCCTTTTTGTTATGTAAAGCACTTTGAGTTAGTATTGTGCATTACTCAAATCAAATGTGCTATAATATAGATAGCCTTGCATCAGAGGCGGCCTTACCTATGTTTCACCCGTTTCAATTGAAACGGGCCACGCCCTCCAAGGGGGCCCCCAACAGAACAGGAAAATCCCATTCATTTTCTTAGGATATTTATTTTCAGACATAATGTCTAAAGTGGTCTCCAACACGTCGCTCGCGAGAGTAGATCGTGGCCTGATTGGAGGTAGCTCGCCAAGGGCCGTTCACATATCGCGTCTTTTGCGCGCTCAAGTTCGTTATTTCAAATAATTGAAGCGACGCACTCATTTTTTCCAGGCGCAACGAGTCAATATGAAGGATGGGGGTGCATCCCAAACTACGGGTGTTTTTTTCTTCTCCGTAAATAAATCTTCTAGCAGAGCTACAGCAAGCGTTTATCGGTAGTGGAAATCCATTAGCTATTAAAACTTCTCTGTCGTTGTGGAGAGCGCATGGTAGCAACGACAGACGCCATTGGAAAATCGGACCGAATTTTACTATTAATAATAAAAGATAAGCTAATGTGCATTGTAAATGTCAGTATTTTGTCTTTTTTGAATCATTCTTTTTATAAAAAATGATTTAAAGGCTGAAATATGCGAGGTTTATCTTTTTATAAAAACTTTTTTGTCAAAACTTTATTTGAACTTGTACATGTTAGTAGATAACATGTTGCAAGACACTCCTTTCAAATTTGGCCATCATTTTTAATGTTACTATTTTAATGTTTATGCAAACAAAAAGTGCATATTGATGGTAAGTTTATTTGTTATTTGCTGGTTTTCGACATAAAACTTGGTGAATTGATTTTATTGTGTAGTATTAGTACTTTTTGAACAGGATTATGTGATAACCATGCTCATTTTGGTCACTATAATCATGAAATTATATTTTCATACCATTTCATCTCTAGTTATGATGCACTATAAAATCAACAATAATTATGTGTTTTTACAGTATAATATTTTTTTTATATGTCAATTAAGGGTGACATATATAGGCCTACAATAACTCGTTTAGGTCTAAAACAGTTAGCATAGTTGTTAATATGAGAGTTATGAGACATTATTTAAGAGATTTAATTATTGCATATATCTCGGCCACTTTCATTTTTAAAAAGTAGCTAAAAAAGGTTGGAGACCCCTAAACCATCCAAGTTAGATTGACCACGAGCTACGAGGCTGTGAAACGAAAGTTTCTGCTCCTATAAAAGCCACAAAGTATAAAAATCAACCTTGTTATTTGCGATCTTCTGGAGAAATACTACACTACCCATAATTCTAAGCAAAACACTGACGTCTCTGATTGGTCGAACTTGAGTCGCGCCGCGGTTACCATGGCGACGTTTACCGCCCCCGCGAACGGTGATCTGAAGTAAATAAATACCAGTAGTTTATGTGTTTATACTTTGCCTTTTTTCCGTAAGGTTAAAACGTTGTTTTTTTTGAGCAGGGAAATAGTTTGAATAGGAAATGAAACGTACATATGCCAGTGGTGCCTGTTCATGAAGCTGAAAGTGCGCGTAATAAAATAATGATGCAAACCAACAAGAATCCTTGCTTTTTCTGCTCATGTTTACATTTTATGTGGGCAGGGCCCCATATTAGTTATTGAAACGGGCCCCCAGATGCGTAAGGCCGCCCCTGCCTTGCATTACCTTGCCTTAATGGGCAAATAATTGAAAAATAAAGCTGGTGTGTAAAGTTGTCTGTGTCTGTGTGTGTGTGTGTGTGTGTGTGTGTGTGTGTGTGTGTGTGTGTGTGTGTGTGTGTGTGTTTGTGTGTGTGTGTAGACGGGAGTGACGCAGAAACGGAGCGTCTGGAGGAGCTTCCTCTGTGCAGTTGTAGGATGGAGGCGCCGCGAGTCGACGGATTCAGTTCTCGATCCAACAGGACCTGCATGGCCATCGAGAGCATCAACGGAGAGGTGAGCCGGGATTCTCCCCGAGGGTTTAAGGAAGTCGTCATCAATGAGTCGCATGTAATCCAGGAACCCTCAGGGGGACACACAACAATACACAATCAGACAAAAAGTCAAAGACTGTGAAAGTTAACAGCTTTAATAAGGATAAGAACCTCAATCCCATGAAGCATTGCAATGATTTAATAAAATATTTAAAGGGATTATTATTCATTATAATTAATCTTTATTTACAAATAGCAATCTGATATATCTTGACTAGTGCTGTCATATCGATTAATCACATTTAACATAAATATTTGTATATAAAAGCTGCTTTGAAATGTGTATTGTGAAAAGCGCTATACAAATAAATGTGAATTTAATATATATATATATACAGTGCAATGCATAAGTGAATACACCCATGCTAAAGTTGACTAAAAAGAGGAATAAAAAATCATATTTTGGAAATTGAACTTAATGCCTTAATTAAAAAAATTAGGAAAAATCCAACCTTTTAGGACACCAATTTTCTTTGTGAATGAATAATGTATCGTAAATAAATAAATGTTCTTCCTTAAAATACATGGTGCATAAGTGTGTACACCCCTATGTTAAATTCCCATAGAGGCAGGCAGATTTTTATTTTTAAGTTTTTTTTTTTTTTATTAATTTTTAGGATACTATGCATCCTGATAAAGTTCCCTTGGCCTTTGGAACTAAAATAGCCCCACATCATCACATAGCCTTCACCACACCTAGAGATTGGCATGGTTTTATTTCAGTTAGCCTAATAGCTGGTTTGATTTGCATTGAGAGATGATCTTATGGAAAGTACCCCATGCCAATCTCTAGGTATGGTGAAGGCTATGTGATGATGTGGGGCTATTTTAATTCCAAAGGCCAAGGGAACTTTATCAGGATGCATAGTATCCTAAAAATTTTTAAGGAAGAACATTTATTTATTTACGATACATTATTCATTCACAAAGAAAATTGGTGTCCTAAAAGGTTGGATTTTTCCTAATTTTTTAAATTAAGGCATTAAGTTCAATTTCCAAAATATGATTTTTTTATTCCTCTTTTTAGTCAACTTTAGCATGGGTGTATTAACTTATGCATTGCACTGTATATATATATATATATATATATATATATATATATATGGGTATATATATATATGTGTGTAAATAAAAAGTAATGCAGACTGGTGGCTTCAACAAAAGCACATTCCATCATTTTATAACCTCACCGCTTTCTTTAAGCGTTTGTAAGTTATCAATACAAATCACGTCCCCTATGGAGAAAATGAGCAGGTTTGTGTTAAAATGCAGCTTATATAGACAGTAAAAGCTGCTTATTGTGGAACAGATCATACATTTATTGACAGTGAGTTTGTGCTGCGTAACTGAAGCTGGCGTCCCCCGTCCCTGTGGTGTGGACCGTCCCGTTCTCTGTGTGTTTCAGCTGGTGGGCTGTACCAATGTGATCGTGAAGGGGGAGACGATGCGTCCCTCCAGCCGCGTGTCTCTGGTGGTGTTGTGTGAGACGCACCGTTCACACATGGTCAAACATCACTGCTGTCCGGGCTGCGGATACTTCTGCCTCTCCGTGAGTGTCTCGCGCCACAGGGAAATCACCATTTACTCATCTTCATGTTGAATGCAGTTATATAATGTTTTACAGAATAAATACAGGCATACAGAACAACTAGTAAATACTGTATGACAATAATGACAGAATTATATCTATGTATGCATGTATTTCTAGATTTATTTATTTGTTCTTTTCATTTATTTATTCATTTATTTAATAATATATATTTTTTAAATATCAATTATCCATTTAAATTGTTTTCTAAGTGCTTAAGATCAGGGATTCCCATTGTTTTTGTCAGCCAATCCCCTTTAACCTAAAATATTTAATTGAAGAAGGAGATTTTATATTATTATTTTAATAATTTGACAACACATTTGCATGTTAATGGTTCTCTGATGTCGGTTAATGGTCACATGACATGAAGGTAAATAAATTAAATATTTAAAAGAAAATAGTAGGTGATGTCGGTTAATGGTCACATGACATGAAGGTAAATAAATTAAATATTTAAAAGAAAATAGTAGGTGTTTTATGTTTTAATTATGCATTATTTAAATTTTATGATTTAATTGATTATTAGCTTTTTAGGGAAAAAGTGTGACCTAAAGCTCAAATAAAAAAGATTTATGTATTTATTTATTTATTAATTTATTTATTTATAGATATAACCATTTATTTATTTATACATTTATATATTTGTAATTTTTTAATATATTTGTTTTCATTTTTATATATTTGTTCATTTCTTTCTTCAAGCGTTTTATTTTGATTGGTTTTATTTTATAATTATGTATTTATTTAAATTTGACGTTTGATGATTTAATTAAGCTTTTCATCAACTCACAGACCCCAGTTTTAAGGAAAAAGTCTCAAAGCTCCTCCTCCTCACACTCTTTTCCCGGCACAGGGAACGTTTATTTATGGTAAATTATCCCTTTAAACTGTTTTCTAAATGCTTTAGTTCAGGGATTCACAAAAAGTGTTTGTCAGCCAAACCCCTTTAACCTAAAATATTTAAGTTATTAAATATTAAATAAAGATTTTAAGTTTACAACATATTTGCATGTTCACGGTTCTCTAATGCTGGTTAATGGTCACATGACATACAGGTCACCTAAACAAATAATTTTAATAAGGGTTTTATTTTATAATTATGTATTTATTTAAATTTGACGTTTTATGATTTAATTAAGCCTTTCATCAACTTACAACCCCCATTTTTAAAGCAGTCATCGGATGCAAAATTATTGCTCATGCTCCGCCCACCATATTAGCATATTTCCTGTATTCCCAAGCACTTTATGTGTCTTGTGTTGCATTTAAAGACACATGCAAAAAGTCTCAAAGCTCCTCCTCAGTCCGTGAACTTAGCATGTTTCCTCAATATCTGAAAACATATTATGGTATTTTCATGCTTTAGTAGAGTGAGAAAGTTACAGACAGCAGCTTTACGGGAAAAGTCTCAAAGCTCCTCCTCCTCACACTCTGTTCTCGGCACAGGGAACGTTTCTGGAATGTTGTCCCGACGTCCGCATCGCTCACCGGTTCCACCGAGGCTGTGTGTCGGTGCTGGGAAGTGGGCGGAGCCGAGGAGGAGTGGGCGTCGGCCTGTTGTTCTGTCCTCACTGTGGAGAAGATGCTTCAGAGGCGCGCGAGGTCACCATTCCTCCTGCAGCGCCCTCTACAGGCTCTAGTGTGGTCACTGCAAGCGCGTCGTCCACCACCACCACACCCTCCCTGCTCCCGTCAGCTCTCGAGGCCACGGCACGCGCGCTCAACGACAAGAAGAGCGGAGAGCCCATCAAGTGAGTATATGCATCGTCAAAGAGTTTATGCATATTAATGTGTAATCATATGATCTCCTTATTTTCCTCTGCATTCTCCCACTTTTTTGTTTTGCAAATAATATGATTGCACATGAACAAATATTGGATTGAAATCTGTCTTTGGTGTCTGTTTTACTCAGTGCACGGATGCGCTGTCGTGGAGATGTAAGAAATGGGGCGGAGCTTCAACCTCAGCCGACCAATGAGACTCCAGGAGGGGGCGGGGAGGAGGATGTGGTTGCCCTCGGCGACGGTGGTGTTGACAGTGTGGGACCTTCGCTTGTCTTACCCAATGGGAAGCCAGTTTGTCCCAGCGCACTTCCGCCTGGAGACAAGAGGGCGGCGCTACAGAGAGCTATTCTCACACAGGACACAGAGAGGTGACCACATTCATACATTACATGTATATTATATTATATTTAAAATAGTTATTAAATATATATAAATATATATATTTCACAATGAATATGTATTTTATTTATTTACATTTCATTATAATGTTTATATAATTATATCAGTCTAAGCATATTAAAAAAATCAAATACATAATTGTACACAATTTTTAATTTAAATATTTTTTTTAAATAAATAAAATCCAATTAAAATGCTTAGTAATAATTAATTAAATAATAAAATGCTAAATTAAAATATCATTTTGAAATAAAAGAAATCAAAATAAAATACTTAATCATAACGATTAAATCATAAAAATGCTAAATCTGCTTTGTACTGAAAAATCTTTAAATTAAAAAACATAATTTTAATATAAAAACAATAAAAAGAAAATACTTGGAAATAATTAATTAAATCATAAAAATGCAAAATTAAAATGTATAATAAAAAAAAAAATGCATTGTAATAATTAAATAATAAAAATGCAATAATTAAATATATAATTTTAAAATAAAAACAATTGAAATAAAATACTTAATAATAAATTAAAACGTACCATTTTAATATAAAAACAATCAAAATAAAATACTTCGTAATAATTATTTAAAAATGCAAAATTACAATACATCATTTTGAAATAAAATGCTTATTAATAATTAATTAAATAATACAAATAAACAATTAAAATACATAATTTTAGAATAAAATAAATGAAAAATAAAACATTTTGTAATTAATTAAATGATAATGATATGCTAAATTAAAATATACTGTGCAGAATGGATGCCACTCTTAACATACTCGGGCTAAATGTCATTGTCATGTGATCTGTTTGGCTCTTTCTGGTTGGTCAGGAGGAAGAAGCTGCGGTTTCATCCCCGTCAGCTCTATCCCGCAGCCAAACAGGGCGAAGCTCAGCGAGTTCTGCTCATGCTCAGTACGTACCTGTGAACCCGTGTCTCTCACACACACCTGTTCAGCTTTGCTGCATCAGCGCTGATGTTCTCTCTGTGTCTCTGTCAGTGGAGGGCATCGACCCGTCGTATCAGTCGGACTCTCAGAACCGGCGCTGTGCTCTTCATGCTGCGGCTCAGAGAGGACTTCTGGAGGTCTGTTACCTGCTCGTACAGGTGAGATCTGCACTCGCTTCAGTGACTCCTGAACATCCACTGCTCATGGACGTTATAGTCATCAGATGGGGATGATTTGGTAAATCAGGGTTTAATAACATTTATAAAAAGCTAATCATTACTTAAAGGTGCAGTGTGTAATATTTAGGAGGATCTGTTGACAGAAATTGTTGTCAGTGGTGTATAAAGACCTTACATAATGAACCGTTATGTTTTTATTGCCTTAGAATGAGCATTTCTCTCTACACACACCGCGGGTCCGCTTACATCGACATGTTTCTACAGTGGCCCTGAGCGGATACACGCGTTTCATCACTATGTTGTTCTTCATGCAAAGAAGCGAATAAAACACTGACACAATGATGAACAAGTAACAATAATATTCGCAATAACATATTGTTTAACAGCATAATTAAGCACACATAATTTCTTACTTTATCTTTGTAAAGAAACCTCATTGCTGAACTGGCTACTCTCTGCTGTCTCAGACGACATCACTTCCTGTCGGCCACCGTAACTTCTGTTGGTTGCAATTTGCAGCCGCTAAATATTACACACTGCACCTTTAAATACGAGCAATCAAAATAAAACCTTTACCAAAAATTAAATCATAAAATTGCCAAATTAAAATCCATAATTTTAAAATAAAAGCAATAAAAATAAAATAAGTAAATCATGAAAATAGAAAATTGTATATTTTTTAAATAACAATACAAGGCTTTCTAAACATTAAACCATACAATGTAAACTTAAAATACATTTGATTAGACGACATCAGAGAACCATGAACATGTAAGTGTGTTGTTAAATAATTGAAATATTAAGACTTGTTGTATTGTTGGACTTGTCTCGGTTTGTATCTGAGGGAATTTTTCATTAAAACTCCTGCTTTTGTGATGGACTTTAGGCAGGCGCGAAGGTGGACGCCCAAGACAAGACACTGCGGACCCCTCTGTTAGAGGCCATAGTGAACAATCATGTGGAGGTGGTGAAATACCTGATCCAGAGCGGAGCCTGTGTCTATCATGCAGTGAGAAACACACACACACACACACACACACACACACACACACACACACACACACACACACACACACAGGTGAATCAGAGGTGTTGATGTGTGTTTGGTGTCCAGGAAGAGGACGGCTCCACAGGCCTCCATCACGCTGCTAAGCTGGGGAACCTGGAGGTGGTGCTGCTGTTACTGAGCACAGGACAGGTGGATCTGAACGCACAGGTGTGTTTCTGAGCGCTTTAGCCCGTCTCGTGCTGCAGGTGAGGTGTGTGTGACATCAGCTGTGTGTGTTTCAGGACAGCGGCGGCTGGACGCCCGTCATCTGGGCCGCAGAACATCGACACATAGACGTGATCCGAGCTCTGCTCAACAGAGGAGCCGACGTCACACTCCGGGACAAGGCCAGTCTCTGACACACACACACACACACACACACACACACACACACACACACACACACACAAATATTTGTCAAATACAGATGGCTAATAAACAAAAGTGACAAACACATATCACTAAATTACTGACACTTAAAAAATAATTGAAATAAACAAGTTGAAGTAATAAAATTAATAAAAGTACAACTGAATCAAAATTTTTAAAGGTTGCCTTGGCAACTAATTAACAAATACTTGTAAGTTGAGGAGCTAAAATTGCTAGAATTACTAAAACTGAAATAAATATAAACAAAAGCTAATTAGGAAAATATAAACTAAATTAGAAAGAAAAAAAATGAAAAAGATGCCAAAAGCATCTAGTATAGTATATAGATTTATATATAATAGATTTGATTTTAAAATGATATATTCTAATTTTGCAATTTTGTGATAAAGGATGATTTTAATTTTAGTTAAAGGTTTAGTAATTTTGTTGTGTTTTGTCTTTTTTGTTAGATTTCTTTTAATTATTTGCAAATTTTTCTCACATTTTTCTGTAATTCATCACGATTAATGGTGTTTGACTTATGAATTTACACATGGTTTGTCTTATTGGTTTAGCATATTAAAAACACCACATAGACATATAAACAACATTAAAAGCTTGATTTTCACCACAGGGCGACTTTAAGACTTCAGACGTTTTGTCATAATCAGTGTTGAGGAAAGTTACTTTAAAAGTAATGCATTACAATATTGTGTTACTCCCAAAAAAAGTAACTAATTGCGTTACTTAGCTACATTTTATGAGAAGTAATGTGTTACATTACTTTTGCGTTACTTTTTCTCACCTGTGCTGGGCTTGCTTGTTTGTTTTTTAATAACATTGAAAAAAGTTATATTTTTGGCAAATATTAAGGCCCTTTCACTCTGAAAGTGAAATGAATAAGCCTCAGGCTGAAGGAAATGCATATTTACTCCTGTACAGTAGAGGGCGCCGCTCAAACAAACCGTTCTGCTGTTCTGAATTAAAGAACAATACAGGAGAAGAAAGTTCAACACTCTTATTTCTAAATCTCATCTAAAGTTATTTTTGCTTATTAATATGGTTGAATTAGATCATTGAAGGTCAGCAGCAAAGACATTGGTTAATAAAGTGAGATTAAATACATAAAGTATATTTGTGTAATTTAATATAGTTAATTATAAAAGTTTTGTGTAAAATTCTGAGATCGCGTTTTACTGTTTTTATTCATTTTGAGGAATACTGAATGTTTTCGTGCCAGTGAGATGAGTAAATGCATGTTCACATTTAGTCTAGAACTAAAATAACCATCATGTTTACACACACACACACACACACACACACACACACACACACACACACACACCTCCTCACTTTATTTCTCTCAACATGGGGACAGGAGAGCTGTCAGTCAATACATGTGAAACAGTAACTAGCGTTACTTATTTGAAAAAGTAACTTAGATATTTTGTTATGATTAAAAGTAATGCGTTACTTTATTAGTTACTTTTAAAAGTAATCTGATTACGTAACTCAAGTAACTTGTAATGAGCTCCCCGACACTGGTCATGATGTGGTGTGTATGTCCCTCTGTACAGGAGATGAACGTGTGTCTGCACTGGGCCTCGTTCGCCGGCAGCGCTGAGATCGCAGAGCTGGTTCTGAACGCCGGCTGCCCTCTGTCGTGTGTGAACATTCACGGAGACACGCCGCTACACATCGCCGCGCGCGAGAGCTTCACTGACTGCGTCACGTACGTCACACACCAAGTCCCAGCTTAGGACCCCAGCATTATGCCTGATCTAAAGCTGTTTATTTATATAGTTAAAGTGCATTTTTAGGTATGTTTTGCGACATTGTTAATTGTTATTAAGCAATAAGGCATAATATATATTTTTTTTAATTACAAGCATATGTCATAATTAATTCTTAAACAGAAGTATGTTTGTATCATATTTTTTTATGATCATGATTGGAGAACGAAATTGTAAAATGCACTGCTCATGAACTTGTGATTTAAATCTCAGTCTAAAGATATTAAATCATGCAGATGCTGTTGGAAACTGGCCTTTAGATTGACAAAATATCAATAGCAGAAATATCGTAGATGGTTAAAAAAAAAGTTTTCTAATCTTTTCGGACAGCTGTATGCTATGCTACTAGCTAAGCTGACTAAAAAAACACTAAGAACGAGAAATGTTTAATTTCACAATCTATAGCTTCGGTTATATACTACTAGTATATGAAACATGTACGGTCACGTACTTCAAATAACTTGTATTATAAAGTGATTTAGTCTGATTTGTAACCAGGCACTAAAGCAATTACCCATAAAACGTCCTTTGAACCACTCGGATTGCTTGGGTCCTCAGCTGAGGCAAGAAATCCGATATTACATAAGTCGTTTTTTTAGTTAGCTTAGCTAGTAGCGTAGCATACAGCAATCCTAAATGATTAGACAAAGTTTTTTTCACCATATACAATATTTTTCAATAACAAATATGATACATACGAAGCCCCCGAAGGGACCTTTGCAAAAAAAAATATATATATACAGACTTTCACGTACTCACGAAAAGCGTATTGTGTGCGCACGAGAAAGTTGAGAGAGTTTTCTTGTGCGCATGCGAAAGTCTGTATATTAATATTTTTTGCAAAGGTCCCTTCAGGGGCTCCGTAGATACAAGCATAATTCTGTTTAAGAATTAATTATGACATGACATGCTTGTAATTAAAAAAACATATGTATATAATGCCTGATTGCTTGATAACAATTAACAATGTCATAAAACATTCCTAAAATTTCTTTCACTTAGACTATATAAATAATCAGGAAAAAATAAAAGATTATTACATTAAAGTTTGATTGATTACATCAAGAATCTTGAGAACAGTTTTAGATCAGGCATAATACTGGGGTCCTAAGCTGGCACTTCTCCACACCGGACGCCTGTTTCTGGCGTCACACACTCCTCTAACACACACTCTGTGTCTGTGTTTCAGGCTGTTTCTCTCTCGCGGCGCTGACATCGACGTCGTGAACAAGGAGGGCGACACGCCGCTCTCGCTGGCGCGCAGTGACACGGCCGTCTGGGTGGCGCTGCAGATCAACCGCAAGCTGCGCCGCGGGATCGCCAACCGCGTCGTTCGCACCGAGAGGATCATATGCAGGTCAGTGTGTGTCTACAATACTGAGAGCCATATGTGAAATACATGTGTGATTTTCTTTTTTTTTTTTTTTTTGTGCATTTGTTATTTATATACCTGTGTAGTATTTATTGTTATTTTGAAGTAGCTTTTATTTTTATTATTTTCAGCTTTCATTTTTAGTTTTAGTAAAGTTGTTATGTGCTTTTGTCATTTTTATTATAAATAGTTACAGTTAATTATATAATTAATACTTTTAAGTAGTTTAAATATTTCTATTTAATTTATTTATGTTTTAGTTACAGTGCCCTCCACAATTATTGAACCCCCTGGTAAATATGATCAAAATTGGCTGTAAAAAATAAATCTGCATCGATTATCCTTGTGATCTTTCATTCAAAAAATGTGCAAAATTCTAACCTTTCATTGAAGTAAAAGAATTGAAAGTGGGGGGAAAATCACATTATGAAATAAATGTTTTTCTCCAAAACACGTTGGCCACAATTATTGAAACCCTTTCATTAAATACTTTTTGCAATCTCCTTTTGCCAAGATAACAGCTCTGAGTCTTCTCCTATAATGCCTGATGAGTTTGGAGAATAACTGACAAGAGATCAGAGACCATTCCTCCATACAGAATCTCTCCAGATCCTTCAGATTCCCAGATCCATGTTGGTGCTTCTCCTCTTCAGTTCAGCCCACTCATCAGGTCAGGGGACTGAGACGGTCATGGCAGAAGCTTCATTTTGTGCTCCACAACAAATTTTTGTTTTGATTTTGATGTTTGTTTTGGATCGTTGTCCTGATGGAAGATCCAACCACGGCCCATTATAAGATTTCTAGCAGAAGGCGTCAGGTTTTGATTTTTTATCTGTTGATATTTGATAGAATCCACAATGCCATGTATCTGAACAAGAAGTCCAGGACCTCCAGCAGAAAAATATGCCCACAACATTAAAGATCCAATGGTATATTAAATTGTACACATGGGGTACTTTTTATCCTTGTGTTCACCAAACCCATCTAGTGTGTTTGCTGCCAAAAAGCTCTGTTTTAGTCTCATCTGACCACAGAACCCTGTGTTGTTTGAAGTTCCAGTCATGTCTGACAATTAAATTTGCTGGAATTTGTTTTTGGATGAGCGAGGAGGTTTTTTTTTAAACCCTCCCAAACAACATGTGGGGATGTAGGGGTTGTTTGATAATTTTTTTTTTAGGCTTTCTGACCCTAAGACTCAACTAATCCCTGCAATTCTCCATCTGTGATCCTTGGAGAGTCTTTGGCCACTCAAACTTTCCTCCTCACCGTGCATTAAGACAATATAGACACACGTCCTTTTCCTGGCAGATTCATAACATCTTTAGTTGGTTATAACTTCTTAATTATTGCCCTGATGGTCAAAATGGGGATTTTCAATTCTTTAGATATTGTCTTACAGCCACTTTCTAGTTTGTGATGCTCAACAATCTTTTGCTACGCATCAGAACTATATTCTTTGGTTTTACTCATTGTGATGGATGATTAAGGGGATTTGGCCTTTGTGTTTCCTCATATTTAAACTCCTGTGAAACACGAAGTCATAGCTGGACAGTTTCATGTTCCTAGTCACCCTGGTGTACTAAAAAAGGTAAATATTAATGGGAATATACTTCAGAGATATTTTACTCGTAAAAAATTCTAGGGGTTTCAATAATTGTGGCCAACATGTTTTGGAGAAAAACATTTATTTCATAATGTGATTTCCCCCCACTTTCAATTCTTTTACTTCAATGAAAGGTTAGAATTTTGCACATTTTTTGAATGAAAGATCACAAGGATAATCGATGCAGATTTATTTTTTACAGCCAATTTTGATCATATTTACCAGGGGGTTCAATAATTGTGGAGGGCACTGTACTTTAGTACTTCACATTATTTATTTCAGTTAGTTGCCAAGGAAACATTTCTAATTTTGGCATCATTTATATACCATTATAGTATATATTTTTTACCGTTATGAATTATGAATTACTTTTATTTATTTTTATTAATTTTGATATTTGTTTTTATTAGTTTATAAATGGTTATAAAAAAAATTATTTTAGTTGCCAAGGCAAAATTTATTTTAATAAATTTAATTTATTAAAATTTCATTTGTTTTTCATCTAATATTATTGTTATTATTTTATTTCATTAATGATATTTAGTTTTAATTATTGAAAGCTATTTTCTATATTCATAGTGCACACTAACATCACGTTTTTGTGTGTGTGTGTGTGTGTGTGTGTGTGTGTGTGTGTCTGTTGTGTAGTGATGTGGCTCAGGGTTATGAGAACGTTCCTATCCCGTGTGTGAACGGTGTGGACGACGAAGGCTGTCCGTCTGACTACAAATACATCGCAGAAAACTGTGAAACATCCACCATGAACATCGACCGCAACATCACACACCTGCAGGTGCCACTCAGCACTACAGTAAATACACAACACACACAGACACACACACACACACACACACACACAGACACACTCACTCACTCACTCACTCACACACACACACACACACACACACACACACACACACACACAGACACACTCACTCACTCACTCACTCACACACACACACACACACACACACACACACACACACACACACACACACACACACACACACACACACACACACACACACACACACACACACACACACACACACACACACACACACACACACACACAACAAAGAGACACACCAAAGAATAAAAGAAAGAATGATTTGATTTATTGATATGTACCTATATAACACTTCTCACATAGGACTAAATATTTACCAACATAAAATACCATTATTATTTTTATTTTTTAAAGAAAATAAATGAATACTTTGACTCATCAAGCTTGCATTAAATTGATCAAAAGTTACAGTAAAGACATTTATAATGTTATAAAATATTATATTTCAAATAAATGCTGATCTTTTGAACTTTCTATTCATCAAAGAATCCTGAAAAATAAAATATATCACAGTTTCCACAGAAATGTCAAGCAGCACAACTGATTTCAACACTGATAATAATCATAAATGTTTATTGATCATCAAATCATCATATTAGAGTGATTTCTGAAGGATCATGTGACACTGAAGACTGGAGTAATGATGCTGAAAATTCAGCTTTAATCACAGGCATAAATTACACTTTAATATATATTAACATATCACATATATATATTTACTATATATTCACAAAAAACAGATATTTTAGATTATAATAATATTTCACATTTTGTTGTATTTTTGATCAAATAAATGCAGCTTCGATGAGCAGAAGAGACTTCTTTCAGAAACATTAAAATTCTTCCTGACCCCAAACAACAAAAATGAACAATAATCACCATTTTAAATTATGTAAAATAATTTTCCCACACACTCTTTTCTATGACCAGTTTTGATTTGATGATGCAAATGAATCATTGAATCGTTGTTATGAACTGATTTATTGTTATGTCTGTTCAAAGAATTTGCTTTCCTCTCAAATGTAATTATAATTCAGACTGTTTCTCAAATCATTTCAGACCTTTTTAACGACTGAACCAGCCAAAAATAATAATTTGTTCTCAAAAAGTTACCATCATATTAATTAATAAAAGAACGTGAAAACCTTTAGTGACCAAATAAAAAGCTTGATCAATTTTTAAGTGTTACTTATATCACCAACGAAGGCATTGACAATATTGAGTATCACTCAGCTCTAATTGTCCTGTGTGTTGACAGCTGGTTTTCTAGATGTGTGTGTGTGTGTGTGTGTGTGTGTGTGTGTGTGTGTGTGTGTGTGTGTGTGTGTGTGTGTGTGTGTTCAGCACTGCAGCTGCACAGATGATTGTTCCTCCAGTAACTGTCTCTGTGGGCAGCTCAGCATCCGCTGCTGGTACGACAAGGTAAAACATCATCCCGTCTCCACGAGAAGCTCTAAAGCTCAGATCTGATCCTGTATAACATCACACATGTGTCCTGTAGGATCAGCGCCTTCTCCAGGAGTTTAATAAAATCGAGCCGCCTCTGATCTTCGAGTGTAACATGGCCTGTTCCTGCCACAAAACCTGCAAGAACCGAGTGGTTCAAGCTGGCATCAAGTAAGTTATTTTCAGAATAGATTTGCTGTACTGAAATGTTTCGCATGTCAGATGAACCTCAGGAAGACGCTTTTGCATAAGCTGGTCGTGAGAAACACCTGCGGGTCCAGTCTGATCAAGTTTAAGGCCATAAAAAGTCTTAAACGCTTTAAGATTATCATTTCAAGAGGTCTTGAAACCGAAAACCAGGAATCGAGATATGGCTTAATGAGATTAAACCCTAATCAATGTTTTAATTAAGTTTGAGAGTTGCATGTCCAGAACAGATCGCAATCAATGAATACTGCGCATTTATGGTGAATGATTGTCATAATTCATCAACAGTGGATCATAAACAGTGTTTGAGTCAAACGTGCAAACTCGTGGCATTTCTAATACGCAGTTGCATTGTTTACAGGTGTTAACCACTGTATTTCTGCTCTTCTATAAGCACCACCTACTGGCACAAATTGAAATTGCATTTTCATTCAGCCGGTGGATTGAAAATAAACTAATGTGCATTTGAAAAATCTAAACAATTAGGATAAAAATTAGTAGTAATATATATATATATATATATATATATATATATTATATAAATATAGTTCAGCACTCCCAATAAGGTCACATCACGTTTATTTACAAAACACATAATTAAACATGAAAAACAGTGTCAGTGTCTCTTTCAACTACTATCACAACTTGATTTACACACGAAAGAAGGCGGAGCCTCAGGGGCCACGCCCACCAATGGTAGTGTGAAGGCATTTTTCAGCCAGAGCGAACTTTTTCCCGGAAAGCTCACTTTGGCAAACTGTTTCAAACTCACAAAACGAACCGCTTTGGCCTGATTTTGTTGTAAATGGCGGCTGGTCAGTTCGTTCTTCAATCTCCCTTTAAAAGCCCTGGTCTGTTTGTGTGTTTCAGGGTGCGTTTGCAGCTCTACCGCACGGAGAAGATGGGATGGGGCGTCAGAGCGCTTCAAGATATTCCTCAAGGAAGTTTCATCTGCGAGTGAGTGGATTCGTGCAATGCCTTCAAAGTGTCTTTTTAAGAGCGTAAACCTGGTTTATGTGGCTGTAATATTGCTGTGTTTCTGCAGGTATGTTGGCGAGCTGATCTCTGACGCAGAAGCAGACGTGCGGGAGGATGATTCGTACCTGTTTGATCTGGACAACAAGGTTTCGTGACACTGATTTCAGTCCATTCTGAAGGCCTGTTTACTAGAGGAGGGACACGGTGCAAATTCACTGACACAAATTTGCATTGAAACTCCCAAGCTTCTGTATACCGTCCCAAAATATAACTATATCATCACACCGCTCTCTATATGAAGTTGAATGCGTCTACTCATGTTACCCTATTTAAAATCGGACTATTTAGGGTTTTTTGTTTGTTTTATTTTAGTTTTCATTTCCAATTAGTAATTTTAGTGCTTTATTTAATTTTTTAGGTGTGCACGATATATCAGCAACCATATCGGTATCGTAAGATATATTTTTCATTTTAATAATATCGTTATCTGTCCGATAAGAAAATTTAGCCGATATATTAAAGCTGATAAATAATGTATTATTTCCTTCAGCTGAGACACTTCAGACGCGCACTGTTCGCCACTATGCTTTTGAACTGCTTGAAATAGGTTTTATTTATTTTTTAGTAAGGAAAGTTGGCCATGGGAGTGTAAAATTAATTAAATTAGCTCAAACTAGACTACTGCACTGATTTATGTTGAAGTGTTTGGGACATGTCTTTTCATAATTAGACTTTTGTTTGTGTAATCAGGCTCTCAAAAATTATATAAAATTTGGATTTAGATTTATCGGCCAAAATATCGGTTATCGGCTTTCAAATATTAAGAATTATCGGTTATCAATATGGGCCGAATTTTTCATATCGATGCATCCCTATTTATTTTAGCTTCATTTAAAAGATGTCTGTAATAGCTTAGTTAACTGTAATACCTCTGTCTTTCGCAGGACGGTGAAGTGTACTGTATTGATGCCCGATACTACGGTAACATCAGCCGCTTTATAAACCACCTGTGCGACCCCAACATCATCCCTGTCCGCGTGTTCATGCTTCACCAGGACCTGCGCTTCCCCCGCATCGCCTTCTTCAGCTCCAGGGACATCTTCACAGGACAGGAACTGGGGTGAGTGTGTGTGTGTGTGGGCTCAATATGTGCTTTCTGACTTTGGGGCTTTTGGCGTCTTGATCCCAAGGAGTTTTTGGCCGTGTTTGCATCGTGTTCCTGTTGATATTCTGCTAACTCTTTACAATAAGGTTCATTAGTTAACATTAGTTATTTGTATGAACTAAACATGAGCAATACATTTGTTACAGTATTTATTAATCTTTGTTAATGTTAGTTAATAAAAATCCAGCTGTTCATTGTTTGTTCATGTTAGTTCACAGTGCATTAACTAATGTTAACTAATACAAGCTTTGATTTTAATAACGTATTAGTAAATGTTGAAATTAATATTAAATAAGATTAATAAATGGTGAAGAAGTATTGTTCATTCTTAGCTCATGGTAAAGGATTAGTTCACTTTCAAATAAAAATTTTCCTGGTAATTTACTCTTCCCCCATGTCATCCAAGATATCCATGTCTTTCTTTCTTCAGTCGAAAAGAAATGTAGGTTTTTGAGGAAAACATTCCAGGATTTTTCTCCATATAATGGACTTCAATGGCAACCAACAGTTTGAAGGTTCAAATGTGAGTTTCAGTGCAGCTTCAAAATCTCTACACGATCCCAGTTGAGAAATAAGGGTCGTATCTAGCGAAACCATCGGTCATTTTATAAAAAACAAAACAATTATATACTTTTTAACCACAAATGCCTGTCGTGTACCATCTCTGAGATGTGTCACGCATTACGTCATCGCGTTGGAAAGGTCACGCGTCACGTCATCTGTCGCTTCAAAAGTTATTTGTCTGTGTACTCCGGTTCAGAAAGGTAGGGAAGGGCGAAAAACTCCCTCTCATTTTCTCCTTCAACTTCAAAATCGTCCGACATCTTTGTTTTAATTTATTATTATTATTAATTTTTTTGACACTTGTATATACAGTGCTATGCATAAGTTTAGACACCCATGCTAAAGTTGACTAAAAAGAGGAATAAAAAAATCATCTTTTGGAAATTGAACTTAATGCCTTAATTTAAAAAATGAAGAAAAATCCAACCTTTAAGGACACCAATTTTCTTTGTGAATGAATAATGTATCGTAAATAAATAAATGTTCTTCCTTAAAATACAGGGTGCATAAGTTTGGACACCCCTATGTTAAATTCCCATAGAGGCAGGCAGATTTTTATTTTTAAAGGCCAGTTACTTCATGGATCCAGGATACTATGCATCCTGATAAAGTTCCCTTGGCCTTTGGAATTAAAATAGCCCCACATCATCACATAGCCTTCACCATACCTAGAGATTGGCATGGAGTACTTTCCATAAGATCATCTCTCAATGCAAATCAAACTAGCTTTTAGGCTAACTGAAATAAAACCATGCCAATCTCCAGGTATGGTGAAGGCTATGTGATGATGTGGGACTATTTTAATTCCAAAGGCCAAGGGAACTTTATCAGGATGCATAGTATCCTAAAAATTAATAAAAAAAAAATACTTAAAAATAAAAATCTGCCTGCCTCTATGGGAATTTAACATAGGGGTGTCCAAACTTATGCACCCTGTATTTTAAGGAAGAACATTTATTTATTTACGATACATTATTCATTCACAAAGAAAATTGGTGTCCTTAAAGGTTGGATTTTTCCTATTTTTTTTAAATTAAGGCATTAAGTTCAATTTCCAAAAGATGATTTTTTATTCCTCTTTTTAGTCAACTTTAGTATGGGTGTCTAAACTTATGCATAGCACTGTATATATAATAAAATGACCGATGGTTTCGCTATATAAGACTCTTATTCCTCGGCTGGGATCGTGTCGAGACTTTGAAGCTGCACTGAAACTCACATTTGAACCTTCGAACCGTTGTTTGCCATTGAAGCCCATTATATGGAGAAAAATCCTGGAATGTTTTCCTCAAAAAACTAAATTTCTTTTCGACTGAAGAAAGAAAGACATGGACATCTTGGATGACATGGGGAGAGTAAATTATCAGGAATTTTTTTTTTGCAAGTGAACTAATCCTTTAACTAAGGTAGTTAACTAATGAGCCTTATTGTGAAGTGTTACCGGTGTGTGTTCTGAGCGCGTCTGCTCTCTCTAACAGGTTTGATTACGGCGATCGTTTCTGGGACATCAAGAGCAAGTATTTCACCTGTCAGTGCGGCTCCGAGAAATGCAAACATTCGGCAGAGGCCATCGCGCTGGAGCAGAGCCGACTGTCCCGTCTGGAGATCTGTGCAGATCCGGGCGCTGAAGCCGGTCTCCCGGGGTTAGGACACTCGTAATGACAGATGAACAGCTCTCAAACAGAGACGTGTGCTTATCACACTAACACTTGTGTTTGCATCTTCAAATGATTCATTTCTTCCATCTGACGGGGTCAGAGGAAACAATAAAATTCATAACAATAAAAGTTCAGCACACGCAAATGCCAAATGACAACACAAAATGCCACCAGGAAGAAGCATTCAAATACACAGCTGTAATTCCTGCTCGGATCAGGAGGGGAAATGTCACGAAAAAACGTTGATTTTATGCCGGCTGTCATCTGATCACTAATACTCTGTTTTTCATTAAATACCATGAGCTTTTTTTGTATGTGTAATTGTTTTAATAAATACTGTTTGATACAGAAATGTCTTTTCCTTTTTGTTGCTCTCGTCACAATAAGATTCCTCCAGCAATCACACAATTCAACAATTAACCTTGGCAATCAAATGCAATAGTTCAGTTTTTACAGCTGGACTTTTACTACTGTAAAATCATAAATCATCATTTGAAGTGGGACCATCCCGGCTAACAAACATGTTCTAAGAACGTTTTGTTAACGTTCCAATTACGTCATGAAAACGTTCTTTCTGAATGCTATAAATGTTTTTTTTTTTAAATTGGTTAGGCCAGTAACAAAGTAAAGAAGAAAAGAAACCAGTCCCAGAATCAACAATGAAAATTACTCTTCTTTTGAAGTTATAAAGAATGGCATCAATCACAAAAGTAGCAATAAGTATAACAGAACTAATAATAGAAATATGGGGAAATAGCTTCAGGAGAGGGCATGGCCAAAATAATAATCAAAACAATTAACTAACCGAGAAACCTCTTTATATTACCGAAAACAAGACTAATAAATCACTAAACTCTTCCCTCTCTCCCTGTCTAACAATTAACAGGAGAAAATCAGGATTAAAAACAAAACTGCATCCTCACCCTACACTGCCCAAGCCATAAAGAAATAAAGATACTGAGCAAACAAACTACTTACAGCAGAAGTGGAACATACAAGGAAAGCAAATCAAGATCAACAAGTTTATCTCTCTTTCTGTTAAGAAACATCACACACTCCTGAGTGGCCTTTGCTATTCAGAGGTCCGTTTAAAAGAAACAGAGGAAGATGGAAAAATGAAGATTAAATGCTTTTTATGTTTTGGGCGTGATTGTAACAGTTGTGGTAGATACAAACCGTTTCTAAATAGATTATATTAAGATCGAAATATGAAATAACGTAAATATAACAATCTGTCGCTATTTTCACTTGGTGTAAATAGCATATCACTAAGAAAATACTTATATTTCTCTCAGTGTAAATAGAAGGAAGCTATTGCTATGTGGACTTTGTGTAAATAGAAGGAAGCTATTGCTATATGCTGTTATCTTGTTGTGTAAATAGCTGATGCCTAAAAAAATTCTGTGGAATTGTAGATGGTGTTAGATATTTCATACATTATTCCTCCATACGCTGACCTACATTTTCAGTCTTTAAGTGTGTCATTAAGTGATTTGTATTTCTCATTTCTCTGTACAGACAGTAATACATGAGTCATGACTGATAAGAGTCAGCATTACTGTATAGAGAAATCAACAACTCAAGGTCATCAGTCTATTATGTTGATATATGAGGCTAATTATGAAAATAATATTATAAACAGAAACTGCGCCAGTTATAATTCATAATTCTTTTGTTTAAACTTCACGAGTTAGGCTACAAATGGTAAAAATATATGTAAATATAGAGTATATTTGCACATAAAGGTTAAATGTAAATAATTTAAACAGCGTTTTCGTTGTTTTGAAAATTTAGAAACTTCCAAACCAAGCAGCTTTTCTATTTCAGGAGACCGACTGAAGAAGATGCGAAATCTCTCGGGTTCACGCGAGATTCACGATCGAATATTCGCCGAGCGAACAACAGTAAACGTGACCGCACCTTTATACAGCACAACACAACAACACTTCATTATTTATTTATTTTGTATTAGCCTATGTGTTGTATTATTATTTTATTATGAATGTGTCACTTTATTACAGATCTATCACAACAAATATCCGTGTTATATTGTTAATAACTTTGACAAAATACAGTTTAACAGAGAACCCTGACAAAATATCAGTGATTTGTTTAAAACGTCGTTAATAGTTGACAAAAACACAGTTTAACAGAGAAACCTGAAAACTCACTTTTCTCCACAAGTTTCTGAATACTCCCGCTGTGATATAAACAGCCACCGCCGGTAGAGGACGCGCGCGTGTGCGAAGGACGTGCACGGGAGCGTGAGCGCGCATCCAGGTGAGCCAGAGGTGCGCGCAGCGGCAGGTGCCGTGTGTGACGTCATCACAGTGCTTAGTTACTCTAAAGATTTACAGACAATACAGCAGCTCTGAAACTAACCCCCGCGCGCGCTGAGACCGGGCTTTATCGCCTCAGATGAACGCGGCCGTGCAGTGAAACAGCTCGAGATCATTCACACGCTCGTTATTTAAAACACATGACCGCAAAGTGAAAAGATGGGCGGAAAGAAACGAGAGGAAACAGAAGAAGCGCAACAAAACAACTCGGAGTATGGTAAGACAGTTTCTGAATTTGCCAGCTGTAACTATGGGTGTATTTGTGAGTCCTACAGTTGGAGCATTTCTCAGGAGAATAATGCTATAATGCAACAGGCTGATTATATCGTGTGTGTTTGAGTGTTTCGATATGTGCCCTATAATCAATATATGACAGACAGTAGCCTACCCGTGATGTGTTAGCCTATCTTTCATTGTTTCCCTCGATCTGGGGTCGTCCTCAAGTTGAAAACTGAGTCATAGTAAACAAAGTTTACAAGATCAGGGAATATCAGGGAATTCAACAGTTGTGTTTTAAAGCCTGAAAATTAAGCTAATTAAAATATTAAATTAAACAACAATAATAATACATTAAAATCTTAAAAAGTCTTGGAAAATTTTATAGTGAATCCATAGTATTTTTTTCTAGTTTTCCTGAGCATATTTCAGAATATATATATATATATATATATATATATATATATATATTTATATTTATATATAACTAACTAACTAACTATAGAATTTTCCAAGACTTTTTAAGATTTTAATTTATTTTTTATTTAATATTTTCATTGTATTCATTTCTAGGCTTAAAAAGCACAATTGTTGAATATGTTGTGTTTTTGTGGAATATATATATATATTACTGTAACAGAAGTCATAGAAATAGAATTATTTGATTGTCTTCTGTAATTAATAATATAATTTATAGATGCTCTGGCATGTCCTCATTTAGTTTAGTTAAAGTAAACATGTATGTATTCACAGTGACTCTTGCGAATTTGTTTTGTAAAAGCTGAGCTTGTGCAAAAGATGGTCCAGCCCTTCGGTTAAACAGACCTGAACACTCGAAACCAGCCGGTCATCCACTAAAGCCTTCCTTCTGACGGGACGATCTGTGAATATCTGCATTCACTGTGAAGTTACAGCTGATCCTGAGCGCATCTGTGTTTCTTTATGATGCCATGATGGGAGAGAGCTCATATTCATGCTTTATGATGCTATGATAGATAAGCACGTCTTCATCATTCTTGAGGAACGGCAGAGCATGAGTTCTCATGTTTCTGTTACAAATTACTCAATGCTCTTCTTCCTGTGTGTCTTTGAGCAACAGCAGAAATGTGAACCGTGTGTGTTTTAGTACACAGGCCAGCATAGAAAGCTGTTTGTGCCAGATGATCATGGGTATTTGTTCTTCCTGGTCACTCGGCACGCTTCAGTCGGAGAACGCTGGAGATAAGACATTTCTCTGGAGGTTCAGTTACTGGGTAACAAGCCTGTTGGTCAACATTTAAACCAGGAAGAATCACATAATCATAAACACACACTCACATTGCCCTTGTGTTTCAGACAAGGAAGGCGTTGACCTCATTTTAGCACTTAATTAGCTGGTTGTGTTGGATTGTGGACATAATTTGAAATGGTTTCCTGAAAGATAGGCTGACGCACAGTTTCACACCTGCTGAACCTGTAGTTAAATAAGGATATACCAACACTTTTATTATTTATATATAAAGCTATCACTTCTGTACACACCCCCACACCTGAACCCTTGAACTGTTCTGCGTGTTAAAATAAAAATAAAAATTGCTTGATTTATGAATCGACTTTCAAATTAGACCCCAAATGTCCTCAAAGGGAAGTTTTGTCAGCTTTAATTTGTCAGAGTTGTTTTAAAGTTGGCGTGAAATGAAATCCATCCTATTTTCTAAGTGGATGTTATTGATCTAACTGTGAACGATTCTTCCGTGAATACGTGTTTTTTAATCTCAATTTTTGATCAAAGTATTATTACGATTTTCCTGTGAAGCGACATAGTTCACTTAAGCCCCGCCCCTTTCTTAAAACCCACTGCAGACTCACAATTCAGACCCGCCTACATTTTTGAATGCCCCGCCCACATCTCACGATCCAATCAACAACCACCGAATAGAACCAAGTCTCCGCCCCACATTCGTTCTTTTCCAATAATCAGTTTAACTGAGATGTGCGCTACAGTACGTAAGATCTGTTTATCACGACTTTAAGTTCATTATATTAACTACAGACTAACAGAACAGAACATTAGTAATGGATCATTTTTGACTTTGAGGTTTGTCAGGTTTCACACACACATCTCAGGGCAATTACAGTTCACAGTTCTTTGCTAATTAAATTCAGGTTTCTTGTGTTCCACGCATGCTTGTAAGCATCTCTCTGTGTGTGTGTGTGTGTGTGTGTGTGGTTTACTGTAAACCTCTGTAATGCTTCACACAATGAACACCACATGATAAAACCACACATAAAATCTACAACACACCCTTTCTTTTACACGATGCTATAAACTTCTCTTAATGTTCTCTGTCCTAAAGGCAAATAACCGTGTGTGTGTGTGTGTGTGTGTGTGTGTGTGTGTTTAGTGTAACACGATCCTGGATTGTACATAAAGAGCTTGAGAAACTGGTTGGTCTGACAGAAATATGTTGTCATGGCAAGAACTCAGTGTGTGTGTGTGTCTTATAAGAGACTGGTGAGAGTTGATTAATACTTTAATTCATCAAGGACGCAGTAAATTGATCAAAAGTGACAGTAAAGACATTTATAATCTTACTTTCACATAAATGCTGTTCTTTTGAACTTTCTATTCATCAGAGAATTCAGAAAAATAACATGTATCAGTTTCCACACAAATATGAAGCTGTTTTCAACATTGATAATAATCATAAATGTGTCTTGATCATCAAATCATCATGTTATACTGATTTGTGAAAGATCATGTGACCCTGAAGACTGGAGTAATGAAGCTTTAATCACAGGAATAAATTACACTTTACTATATACTCACATAGAAAACAGCTATTTAACATTGCAATAATATTTCAGATTTTACTGTAGTTTTGATCAAATAAACGCAGCTTTGCTGAGCAGAAGAGACTGACATGAATCTGTGTTGTAATGGAGTGTGTGTGTTGTGGTTGTGTATTCTGTGGCTCATGAATCATGTGGTCAGGAGCTTTGAAGAAACACTTTCCTGTATTTTCTTGTGACTTCTTCCACTCATTTACTGCTTCACTTTTACCCGTGTACCTTAAGCTTATGAAGAAAGTTAATGTTTTACACCGTACAGAGTTCTGGAGGTTATTAACATTTAAGATCAAAGATTAAAACGGATTCGGATCAGATCCTTTTTTTCTTCCTCAACGATTTGAACATGTTGCGTTACGTTCGGGAATGAAGTCAGCGTGAAACAGAAGTTGTGATGGTCTTCTCTTCTCTATTGTGACGTATATCCGAGTGAAGCGCTTCTGGAACAAGAACACGTGGGCGGGGCTTGATTTTGCCTGTGAGGAATTGATTGGATGGTGGTGGTTTGCTATTGGCTGATCTCATTTGAGTGACAGGTTGCCCCGCCCACATCATCAGTGGAGAGAAGAGATGCTGCGTCCCAATTCACAAACTATCTGTCCTAAATAGTGTTCAAAATTAGAATTAGTGTGTCCCAAATCATAGTGTGAATGCATTAAACAAGCAGCTCTAGTAAATGATCTCAGATGTATGTGGATTAACATACAGAAATAATTATTGGAGTGTTTTTAAATCAGCTTCCTGTTTCTTTGTAATTATTTGTGAAATTTACTAACAATTTCTGAGTGAAAACTGTTTAAAAGCAAACCCTGCACCGAATGTTCCCCAGTGCAGGAGCCGACCCGAGTCTGTGTGATAAACGATCCGCTTGCAGAAGATCCTGATCGACAGGTTTCAGAGGAACAGAGCAGACGCGCTCGCTGTAGTTCCACTCCATCTTTGAATTCAAATGATACTCAAATTCTCTCCTCTTGTTTATATATGACGTGAACTGTGAAGAGTAGAAGAGCTTCAGCATTATGAGTGTCGGGAAACTAACATGAAACACTGCAGCCGGCAGGAGATGAACCCTCACAGACGACACACACACACACACACACACACACACACACACACACACACACACACACACACACACACACACTCACACTCACACTCACACTCACACTCACACTCACACTCACACTCTCACACACTCACACTCACACTCTCACACACACACTCTCACACACACACACACACACACACACACACACACACACACTCACACTCAAACACATACTCACACTCTCACACACACACACACACACACACACATACTCACACTCTCACACACATACTCACACACAGACATACTCACACTCTCACACTCACTCACACACTCACACACACACACACACACACACACACACACTCACACTCAAACACATACTCACACACACACACACTGACACACTGACACACACACTCACACACACACACACACACACACACACACACACACACTCACACACACACACACTCACACACTCACACTCATACACATACTCACACTCTCACACACACACTCACACACACACACACACACACACACACACACACACAGACACACTCACACTCAAACACATACTCACACTCACACACACACTCAAACACATACTCACACTCTCACACACACACATACTCACACACTCACTCACACACACACACACACACATACTCACACACTCACACACAAAGACACACTGACACACACACATACACACACACACACACACACACACACACACACACACACACACACACACACACACACACACACACACACACACACTCACACTCAAAAACTCACACACACACACACACACACACTCTCACACACACTCTCTCTCTCTGACACACACACACACACACACACACAGTGATGCGGGGCGATTACATGACACTACTTCTGATAGAATTCTGAGCTTCATCTATTAAATATTTCGCCGTGGATTGCACAGATGAACTTGTCACACCGCCGGTGCTAAAGATGATTAAACATGGTGTTAAAATACCATGTTTAGGAGTCGCAGGAAAATCAGGAGTCGCAGCTCATAAAATACACACTTTGCCTTGTACATTCACTGAAACAGTCTTCAGTTGTCTGAGGGTGTAACCTTTCAATGGTAACACTTCACAGTAAAGTTCATTAGTTAATGTGTTACTAACATGAACTAAACATGAGCAATACTGCACTGTATTTATTAATCTTCGTTAATGTTAGTTAATAAAACTCCAGCTGTTCATTGTGTTCATGTTAGTTCACAGTGCATGAACTAATGTCAACTAAATGTAACAAACCTTGTTGAGTGTTACCTTTTCATTTGTGTGTTATTATTGATGTTTTGTTCATAAATCTGTATTATATTACTTGTCCAGCTCTTTGGTTTCAGCTTGTGTTGATTTGAACTGAAGTGTGTGTGTGTGTGTGAGTGAAGCACTGGTGTTTCTGCTGCCACATTATAATGGTTTAATGAGAGGAAGCCAGACACTTCTCCTTCATTAGAGCGCTCACGATGAGTCTAACGATCGCTCTGTCTTCCAGGAGCCCCAGTGCAGCACGACCCCTCGTTCAGCGGCCCCATCCACAACAGGTCAGCACACACACACATCCTCATTCACAACAGAACACACACATATAGTCTTTACATCGTGGCGTTCATGACGATTCTCACTACAGCAACACATCCAGATGGAATTATTCTGGAATTATTCTATATTTATAATTTTTTAATAATTTTTTTTACTTACATTATTTACTTAACCCGATAAATACAGAATCATCTTGTTATTATTTACTTTTATAAAAAATTTTTTAAAAATTAGTCTGCAAACAAATACAGATTAATTACATTTTGTAATTATTCTAGATTTATTATCATTCTCTTGATTTGTTTACTTATAAATATTTATATTATTATATTATATTATTATTATATTATTATTCTGCAGCAAACAATACAGAATAGTTGTTCTATAATACATTTTCATTTGATTTTTTTAAAAAACTTTTTATAATTACATTTTATATAAATAGAATAATTCCATTCCATTACAATTCTCATGATTTATATATATATTTTTTTATATTTCTTTGGAATAAATTAGGCAGCAAACAAAGAATAATTACATTTTATAATTCTATATTTGTAATTTCATTAGATTTTTTTACATTACATTTTTTTTATAATTACATTTTGTAATAAATTTATAATAATTCTGATTAGATTTTTTTACATTACATTTTTTTTCATAATAAATAATAGGCAGCAATGACATTATAATGTAAAACACTTTTCAACTTAACTAAAATACATTATTATTTTTTGTTATACATTATTACAGTAATGATCATTTAATGTGTAATTATCATGAAAATTATGCCAAACAATGCAACAACAACAAAAAACATCTTAATGAAATTCTATAAATAATACTGTTCTTGATGCGTAATATGTTCAATCTGTTATATGTTGTGTGTGTGTGTGTGTGTGTGTGTAGGAGCTGTACTGACATCATATGCTGCGTTCTGTTCATGCTGGTCATCGTCGGGTACATGGTGGTGGGAATTCTGGGTAAGCTCCTGTTTCTTTGTCATGGATTGACGCCATGTTTACTCAGACCTGAAAGCATTATGGAAATTGACCTCTGTATGTAAATGCTGGAGAGAGCAGGGGGTTATGGGTAACATAATGTGATTATTTCTGCAGACTGAGAGTAGACACAAGTTTATTGAGCTCTCTATATATAATCTGTATATAAAACTGATTATAATTGCTGTAGACAAAAACAAATCTTAAAAGCATCTTTTCTTAAAACATAATTTTTAAGTAAGGGATAATGTATAGAGAGGCGGTTGTTATAGCGAATAACAAGCCCGACAGGCTGAAGGGCTTGTTATTCGCTATAACGACCGCCTCTCTATACATTATCCCGCTTATTACATGGCTACCTACAAAAAATAAATAAATAATTTGACACGAATTATTGATTTAAAAAGGAGTTTATTGATTTAAAAACGATTGTATTGCTTCCGCCAAAGAAAATAGTCCGTTCCGCGTCCATAGCAACGCGCTGTTTTTCATGGCAACGGTCTGTTATAAAGAAATAACAGACCGCATTCTACATTGGAATTCAGCCAAGCCATGTAATAATATTATTTAATGTCATTTTAAATTCCTGATTTAGAATTTTAAACCGAATGCAGAATTGCAGTTTGAATTTGAATGTTAGGAAGTGACCTTTAGTTGCCCAGTGTGGAAGAACACAATTTCCTTTTTTATGTGTCCAGTTCAATTCACACTCAAACTCACGAATCTCATGAATGGGAAACAATTCTTCAGTTTCAAATTTTGCACTAGATAAAATATAACCATCATTTTTTATTTTTTTATGTTTTTATTATATTTTATATTTTGTATTTATTTATTTATTTATTTACAAAACACATTAAAAGACAAATTAAAAAAAAGAAACAAAATATCAATACAAAGGGTTCCACTTTAAATGTTTTAAATTGCTATTTAATGCACTTGCTTTGATATCCTGATATCCTGATAATCTGGAGTTTTGGCATGTCTGTCTGATCACGTTTATCATCTTCATTATTTCCTCTTGACATCTGTGTGTTTGTGTGTGAAAGCTCATTGAACTGAGATCAAACTACAGCTAATGAAGATCAAGCCAAACACTAATTAGAGTCTAAGGACTTTACCATAGAACTAATTACAGTCACAGTGATCTTACCACGGTTCGGGACTGGAGTTATGGACAACATGAAGTGGAGTTCATGTTTGGTTCTCATCTGATAGTGTCAGTGCAGATAGATAAGATAATATTTCTGAATATTGATCATAATCTTATGGATTGAACTGCCTTTAAGAACATGAGTGGCCACAGAAATCTGATTAAATGAACACACATTGATTGGCTCTTCTGGTGTTAACGTGTGTGTATTTGCTGTGAAATGGTTTGATTCCTGTAGCCTGGCTGTACGGAGACCCTCGACACGTGCTTTATCCCAGAAACTCCACGGGAATGTTCTGCGGAATCGGACAGAACAAGTGAGATTTGCCGTCGGTCGTTCTGGGATCTTCTGGGCTTGGTCTGTGTTTCTCGATGCTCATGTCTGTCTGTCTCTCAGGGATAAACCCAGCGTCATGTATTTTGACATCCTCAAATGCGCCACAGCGACCAACATCATGGCAGCGGCTCTGCAGGGCCTCCAGTGTCCCACCACACAGGTACAAGCCAGATCTATCCAAAATCACCTGCGTTTGTTACTGGTTTATAAAGTTTCCTGATGTCCATGAGGCTTTTACATCTCAATCACTCATAATTTGGTCATTTTCTGCTCTGTTTTTGAGCTTTTGGTTTGAACACTCGGTTTAAAAAGGGCGTGTCTCCTTTAAGACTTCAGTGCAAACGCCCTCTGCTGTGATTGGGTGGCATATTTGCATATTAAATAAGCATTATACATGTGGAACTGTTAAAACGCGATTAGGATTTGAGTTGCTGGCAATGATGTAAAGTGTGCATTACAATATAATGATTACATTTAGCCTATCACATTTAACTATATCGTTGCTGTTGGGCGGAAACCACAGGGAATGGAAACATGTAAATAGTTAAACTGCGCTGTCAGAGTTGATATTGTGGCTTTATATGTGGTCAGACACTTGCATGTGTCATTATATTTTTATATTTGACCACAGTCAAGCTCGAATGGAGTTTGGAGGTTTATGACCAGTGAATATCAGACTTGTTTTGTCCGTCTTTAGAAGCTGCATTTGAGGCATTAAGTGCATCACATTACATTTCATCAACTTACAGGTTATAAAGTGTATTGTAGCGATGTGTGCGCTCAGTTTTCTCTATCATTTGGCCAAGATCTCATGTTATTAAAGATGAAGTGCTATGTACAGGCTATTTAGGAACTAGCTGTGACTCAATGACAAATGCTAGACTGAGACTCTCTTCTGCGCTCCTCAAATACATTAAACATTAGTCTTTATTCTGTAAATATAGTGTTTCTTGACTAAAGAAAATGTTGTACTTGTTCAAAGAACCAGTTCTTTATTTGTTAGTGTGGCACTTAATTTATGATAGAGGTGGGCGGAGCTACGAGCTTTGACTGACAGTTTGAGGAGCCAATGGAGTTATGAGGCTTAATTGGTTAAATTATTGGTTAAATGTTTGCAAAACCCACAGACAGACATAAAGGGTGACCAATGGTAATGTAAAATGACCAAATATGGAGATACAAGGTTTCTGCCAGACAGTGACAGTGTAAATACTATAATATACTTTACTATAATACTATACTATATACTATATATACTATACTATATATACTATAATATATATATATATATGTATATGTATGAAACATTTCTCATTTTTATTTAGTTAAACATCATGTACTAAAATAACTAAATCACTAAAACTGAAATAAAACATACATATTAAAAAAAAAACTAAAACTAATAAAGAAGACAAAAACACAACAAAATTACTAAAACTTTAATACAAAATAAAATGAAAATACAAAAATAAACATGAACTCAAAATATAAGAAAGAACTATAATAGTATCTCAATGATCCTAAAATAACACTGGTTCATCAAGGACTGGCTGAAGTCTCCCGCTCCTGCTTTCTCTTGAGGAACAACACTAATTCCTCCACATTAATCTCCTCATGTGTGTCTGTTTTAGTTCTCCCAAGGAGAAACATCTGAGACAAAGCCCAAACTTATTATCTGGAAACACTTATATGCATGCTGATGTTTGAAAGAGCAACATCTGAATAATAACCTTCCATGAGTGGTGATATCTGTGTGTGACAGTGTTGTGTGTTTGCTGCTGTAGGTGTGTGTGCAGTCGTGTCCGTCAGAGTTCTGGGCTCTGTCTCCTTTCGCCTACGTACCGAACGCAAAACCAGCCAATTATTTCAAACAGGAGTTCTGCGTCCCTTCCTTCCAGCTGCAAAACACTACTTTAGTAAGTGTGTGTGAGAGTGTGAGAGTGTGAGAGTGTGAGTGAGTGAATGTGTGTGTGAGTGAGTGAGTGAATGTGTGTGTGAGTGAGTGAATGTGTGTGTGTGTGAGTGTGTGTGAGTGTGTGTGAGTGTGTGTGAGTGTGTGTGAGTGTGTGTGTGTGTGTGTGTGTGTGTGTGTGTGAGTGAGTGTGTGAGTGTGTGTGTGTGTGTGTGAGTGTGTGTGTGTGTGTGTGAGTGTGTGTGTGTGAGTGTGTGTGTGTGTGTGTGTGTGAGTGTGTGTGTGTGTGTGTGAGTGTGTGTGTGTGAGTGTGTGTGTGTGTGTGTGTGTGAGTGTGTGTGAGTGTGTGTGAGTGTGTGTGAGTGTGTGTGAGTGTGTGTGAGTGTGTGTGAGTGTGTGTGTGAGTGAGTGTGTGTGTGAGTGAGTGTGTGTGTGAGAAAGTGTGTGTGCGAGAGTGTGTGTGTTTTGATGATCTATACCATTAATAAAGGAATATCCTCTCTAATAAAGATGAATGTGACAGTGTTATGTTTTCTGACAGTGTGCGATCTCTCTCTCTCTTTCAGACAACTATGGACATCATAAATAAAGAGTTGTGTCCTTATTACTTCACACCGACATCCTCTGGTGAGTGACAGAAGATGAAGACACTGAACACCACATTATTTCTTCCTCTCGTTGATATCCTCACCATCGTCCGTCTGTCCGTCTGTCCGTCTGTCCGTCTCTCTAGTGTTGGGACGGTGTTTGCCCAGTTTGGGAGGAGATGCGTTTAATCCCGGTAATCTTGGAAACTTCAGTCTTCCAGGAATGAATCAAAACCAGTCTGTGGCAGCGATCGTGAATGCTACAGGGTAAATACACACACACACACACACACACACACACACACACATACACTCGCTCACTCACTCACTCACACACTCGCACACACACACACCCACTCGCACTCATGCACACACACTCACACTCGCACACATGCACACACACTCACACTCGCACACATGCACACACACACACTCACACATGTACACACACACTTGCGCTCTCAAACACAGACACCCATACACACACCCTCACTAATGGATCATACATACCAATACTCGTATCAATACTAATACAAATATCATTAAATATTATATATTAATAATACTAAAATGACACATACAATTTTTTTTCAAGAGTTTACACACATTATTCCTAATTATCTTTCTGTGCATCTCATTAAAGGTCTGCATGTGGTGTGTGTTGTTCAGCGTCTGCTCATCATGAGCTCTAGATCTGTCCAGTTTATTAAAGATGAATGTGTATCGACTGTAGACGTGTATCAGTTCATATACAGCCAGATAAAACTATAGACTGAGTCACACCACACACTAGTCCTGCTACTAAACCTGTCTTACAGTCACAGTGTGTGATTTGCTGCATTGTTTTGTCAAATTGAGCTCATTTCTCATTTTACTGAGGACTTTAGTTGAATATGCTGGTGTGTGTGTGTTTACTGACGCGTGTCTCTCTTGTCCAGTGCTGGAGGAGTGTCAAAGTGAGTCACTGACAGACAGTGTCCATGTGTAGAAGTAGACGTGTGTGTGTGTGTGTGTGTGTGTGTGTGTGTGTGTGTGTGTGTGTGTCGTCCTGATCATCTGTCTGTCTCTGTGTCGAATCAGTGTCTCTCTCTCTCTGCAGGGTGAAGGACGAGTAGCTGTAGTCGTTTAGAGCTTCTAGTCTGTGTGTGTGTGTGTCTGTCTGTCTGTGTGTGTGTGTCTGTCTGTCTGTCTGTCTGTCTGTGTGTGTGTGTGTGTGTGTGTGTGTGTGTGTGTCTGTCTGTCTGTCTGTCTGTCTGTCTGTCTGTCTGTCTGTGTGTGTGTGTGTGTGTGTGTGTGTGTGTGTGTGTGTGTGTGTGTGTGTGTGTGTGTGTGTGTGTGTGTGTGTGTGTGTGTGTGTGTGTGTGTGTGTGTGTGTGTGTCTGTCTGTTTGCTTCTCAGAGCTTCATTTGTGAGCTTCAACAAATGCTTTGTAAAGTCTTCTGAGCTTTACAAAGGAGAGAGCAACTCTCCCGCGGGACGCGTGTGTGTGTGTGTGTGTGTGTGAGACTCTCTGCTTCTGCTCAGCGTTTGTTCTGACGTGATTCTGTGTTCACAGCGACATCACCAACGGCTTCAACATCAAAGATGTAGGTCTGCGGATCTTCGAGGACTTCGCCAAGTCGTGGCAGTGGATCGTCGCGTGAGTCCGCATCTTTACTGTCTCACACTCGCCTCACACTCGTCTCACACTCGTGATCGAGTGAAACATTCACAGCTTTCAACAAATCTTCTTACAGGAAAAAATGCTTAGTTTGATATTTTGTTATTTATGCACTGAAAGACTTTTATATGTGTTTGAATCATTTTCAAAATGTGACTTTTGAGTTTCAACTCCATATAGATGCATAATTTTATTAGAGAATTTAATTGAATTATTATTAGTAATATTTTATATTTTCATTATTTTCATTATTTATATATATATATATATACACTACCGTTGACAAGATTGGGGTCAGCAAGAATTTTTTTTTGGATGCATTAAATTGATCAAAAGTGACAGTAAAGACATTTATAATGTTACAAAAGGTTCTATTTCAAATAAATGCTGTTCTTTTGAACTTTCTATTCATCAAAGAATCCTGAGAAATAACATGTATGACGGTTTCCACAGAAATATGAAGCAGCACAACTATTTTCAACACTGATAATAATCATAAATGCTTCTTGAGCATCAAATCATCATATTATACTGGTTTCTGAAGGATCATGTGACACTGAAGACTGGAGTAATGATGCTGAGAATTCAGCTTTGATCACAGGAATAAATTACACTTTAATATATATTCACATAGAAAACATTTGATTTACACTGGAATAATATTTCTCAATTTTTACTGTATTTTTTAATCAAATAAACACAGCCTTGGTGAACAGAAGAGACTCTTTTAAAAACATTAAAAATCTTAGCGACCCCAAACTTGTGAACGGTAGTGTATATATATATATATATTAATTTAAATTAATTTAAAGAAATCTGTTTTTACTTTTTAGACTATGACCCTTATACAGTATATATAATGAAAATCTAAATTAATATTAATAATTAAATGTGTGTGTGTGTCAGGGGTCTGGTGATCGCGATGGTGGTCAGCGTCCTCTTCCTCCTGCTGTTACGCTTCACCGCACCGATCCTGATCTGGATCCTCATCGTCGGCGTTCTGGCGGTCGGAGCCTTCGGTAAATCCTCTGCGCGTTTCTAAACTCTAAACTCTAAACTCTAAACTCTAATCGCTTCTTTCAACTCGTTACATTGTGTTCTAAACCACTATGACATCATCCAGTGATCTGAGATGTTCATCTGAGCCTTTGTCCCGATATCCAGATATGAGAAACAGTGTGTAATCGGGCATATTTTCTGTCATAAAATCTCACGGCACAAAAGGCTGCTATGAAACATCCCGTTTATTCTGACTGTGATGTTGAATCATCGTTAATGAATAATGTCAGTCTGTTTGAAACGTGCTGATATAAGCACTCTGGGCCGGTGAAAGGGGCTGATGATGTTTTTGAAGACTGATATTAATAAAGTGTCTGATAATGATTGTGTGATTCTCCGTCAGGAATCTGGTACTGTTATAATGAGTACATGTCTCTGGCCAACTCCAGCACCACCTTCAATAACGTGGGCTTCACCACCAATGTGCAGGTGTATCTGCAGGTGCGGGACACCTGGCTGGCCTTCTGTGAGTCTTACACACACTTACACACACTTTTACACACTTACACACACTTACACACTTAAACACACTTTTACACACACTTACACACACTTCTACACACTTCTACACACTTCTACACACACTTTTACACACTTAAACACACTTATACACACTTTTACACACTTTTACACACTTATACACACTTACACACACTTTTACACACTTTTACACACTTTTACACACACTTACACACACTTACACACACTTACACACACTTAAACACACTTATACACACTTATACACACTTTTACACACTTTTACACACTTACACAAACTTATACAAACTTTTACACACTTTTACACACTTTTACACACTTTTACACACTTTTACACGCTTTTACACACTTTTACACACTTTTACACACTTATGCACGCTTTTACACACTTTTACACACTTATACACGCTTTTACACACTTACACACACTTATACACGCTTTTACACACTTATACACACTTATACACACTTATACACGCTTTTACACACTTAAACACACTTATACACACTTTTACACACTTACACACACTTTTACACACTTTTACACACTTTTACACACTTACACACACTTAAACACTTATACACACTTTTACACACTTACACTTTTACACACTTTTACACACTTTTAAACACTTACACACACTTAAACACTTATACACACTTTTACACACTTACACTTTTACACACTTTTACACACTTTTACACACTTACACACACTTAAACACTTATACACACTTTTACACACTTACACTTTTACACACTTTTACACACTTTTACACACTTATACACGCTTTTACACACTTACACACACTTATACACGCTTTTACACACTTATACACGCTTATACACGCTTTTACACACTTAAACACACTTATACACACTTTTACACACTTATACACACTTTTAAACATAAATGTAAGTGAAATATTGGAACTTCATCTCTATTTAATTTCTCTTTTCATTTTAATGTGCTTCTTTCACATAATAACTTTTTTAATTTAATTTACACTACATTAAATTTAAATGAAATAGAATTTAATTGAAATAGAATTGAAATATTGGAAATTCATCTCTCAGTTCCATTTTAATTTTAATGTGGTTCTTTCACATGACAGCTTTTTACATTAACTTATACTACATTAAATGAAAATTAAATAGAATTAAGTCTAAATAGAATTTAAATCCTGGAACTTCATCTCTCAGCTCAAATGTTCTTTTCATTTTAATGTGCTTCATTTGAACGAAAAACTTTTATTAAAATTAAAATGATTTTAAATATAATTGAAATATGTGAGGTATACCTGTTCAGTTTCTGTTTTAATTCTAATGTGCCTCATTTGCATGACTACTTTATTTAATTTATACTACATTAAATTAAAATTAAATAGAATTTAATTTAAATACTGTTACTTCATCTCTCAGATGAATGTCTCTTTTAATTTTAATGTGCTTCTTTCACATGATATTTAATTTTTTATTTATTTACACTACATTAAATTTAAATGGAATAGAATTGAATTGAAATAGAATTTAAATACTGGAAATTCATCTCTTTCACATGATAGCTTTTTAAATTGAATTTATACTACATTAAATTCAAATTAAATTGAATTTAATCTAAATATAATTTAAAAACTGTAACGTCAATCTCTCAGCTCAGTTTCTCTTTTAATTTTAATGTGCTTTATTCGAATGATAAACTTAAAAAAATCTTTATTCAATAAAAATTTAATTAAAAAATAATTGAAATACTTGAGCTATAGCTCTTCAGTTTCATATATTTGTTCATATTTAAAATATTTGTTCATATTTATCTATCACAATTATTTATCTTAATTTATAACAAATTCAAATAAATGAAATGCAATACAATGATGACTTAAGAGTATTTATTTTATTCATATTTATCCATCAGGATTTAACAGCAGGTAATAATCATAATCATAATTTTCACATGCATTTATGATAAATGATGTGTGTGTGTGTGTGTGTTGCAGTGATTATTCTGTGTATCGTGGAGGCCGTTCTTCTGCTGGCGCTGATCTTCCTCAGGACTCGCATTCTCATCGCCATCGCTCTCATTCAGGAGACCAGCAAGTACATACACACTTTATTATTAGGGACCATGTCTCACACATGATCGTGTGTGTGTGTGTGTGTGTGTGTGTGTGTGTGTGTGTGTGTGTACACAAGCTTCCAGCCATACCTGTGTTAAATATTCTCACTGAGTCCAGAGCAGGAGCTGAAGCTGATCCCAGGACACACAGATATTAATCATATCATCAAGATCATATTTGAATTGATTTGATGAATTACAGTTTTATGTGTGTGTGTGAGTTTAAGTTGAGTAGTGAGCAAACTTGTGTGTGTGTGTGTGTGTATTTTCAGGGCGTTGGGTCACATGATGTCTACACTTTTCTATCCCATCGTCACGTTTGTGCTGCTGTTGGTGTGTGTGTCGTACTGGGGAATCACAGCGCTGTATCCTTTGAGTATGTGTGTGTGTGTGTGTGTGCGCATCAGTGTGTGTTTCTCATCTGTATATGAATGTTCAGTTGTGTATTCAGTGTGTGATGTTGTGAATCTTTGACCGAGTGTGTGTTCAGATATCTGGCCACGTCAGGCGCTCCGATTTACAGAGTCGTGTCGCTGGACGCCTCACTGGAAAACTGCAGCAGCATACGAGCCAACGAGACCTGCGACCCGGAGGTCAGACTCACACACACACACACACACACACACACACACACACACACACACACACACACACACACACACACAGACAGACACACGCACACACAGACACTCACACTCACACAGACACACACACACACACACACACACACACACATGTCTGGTGCACTATCTTTGTGAGGACTCTCCATAGACGTAATGGTTTTTATACTGTACAAACTGTATATTCTATCCCCTTACACTGCCCCTATCCCTAAACCTGCCCATCACAGGAGACATTCTGCATTTTTACATTTTCAAAAAAACTAATTCTGTATGATTTATAAGCTTTTGTACCCATGGGGACCTCAATTTAGGTCCCCACGGTGACACGAGTCCCCATGAGTCTGTGTGTATTCAGGTTTAAGTCCCCACCGGTGTAGAAAAACATGTCCACACACACACACACACACACACACACACACACACACACACACACAGACACACACACATTCACACACACACACACACACACAGACAGACACACAGACACACAGACACACACACACACACACACAGACAGACACAGACACATTCACACAGACACAGACACACACACACACACACACACACACACACACACACACACAGACACACAGACACACACACACACACACACACACACACACACATTCACAGACAGACACATACACATTCACACAGACAGACGCACAGACGCACACACACACACACACACACACACACACACACACACACACACACATTCACACAGACACACTCTCACACACACACACACACACACACACACACACACACACACACACACACACACACACACACACACACACACACACATACACACACACACACACATTCACACAGACACTCACACACACACACACACACACACACACACACAGACAGACACACGCACACACAGACACTCACACTCACACAGACACACACACACACACACACACACAGACACACACACATTCACACAGACACACTCACACACACACACACACACACACACACACACACACACACACAGACACACACAGACACACAGACACACAGACACACAGACACACACACACACACACACACACACACACACACACACACACACACACACATTCACAGACACACACACACACACACACACACACAGACAGACACAGACACATTCACACAGACACAGACACAGACACTAACACTCACACAGACACACACACACACACACACACACACACACACACACACACACAGACACACACACACACACACACAGACACATTCACACAGACAGACACACACACACACACACACACACTCAGACAGTGACACACGTGATGAGTGTTTGGTCAGGAGAAAGCTCAGGAGTGTTCAGTAAGTGATGTGTGTGTGTGTGTGTGTGTGTGTGTGTGTGTGTGTGTGTGTGTGTGTGTGTGTGTGTGTGTGTTGTTTTCCTCCACAGATGTTCAACAGCAGTCAGCATCCGAGCTGCGCGTCGGCTCGCTGTGTGTTCATCAACTACAACACGGAGGGTTTGTTCCAGAAGAACCTCTTCAACCTGCAGATCTATAACGTGGTGGCGTTCCTGTGGTGTGTGAACTTCGTGATCGCGCTGGGCCACTGCACGCTGGCCGGGGCCTTCGCCTCCTACTACTGGGCCTTCAGGAAACCAGCGGACATCCCAACATTCCCACTGAGCCAGTCCTTCATCAGAGCCCTGCGGTGAGAGCACACACACACACACACACACACACACACACACACACACACACACACACACACACACACACACACACTACATCCTCTTAATCATCATCCTCTCAAGCGTCATCTTAATTCAGCCTTTTATTCATACTAATAATTCAATACAGTGACTTAAAATAGTTTTTTCATATTTATCCATCAGGATTTAATCTGCAGGTATTATTATTATTATTATTATTAATGCAGTTTAATATAATATAATGTATTATATCTAATAAAATTCAATACAGTGGCTAAAGCATCTTCAAATATTTCATATTTATTAGGTATTATTAATTAATAATAATAATAAATATGCCGTTTAATATAATTTAATGTAATATATCTAATAAAATACAATACAGTGACTTAAGCATCTTAAAATATTTTATCATATTTATTAGGTATTATTATTTTTAGTAGTATTAATAATAATAATAATAAGCATAATAATAATAAATATGCCATTTCATATAATTTTATGTATTATATCAAATAAAAATTCAATACGACTTAAGAGTCGTAAAATATGTGTTTATATTTATCCATCAAGATTTAAACTGCAGATAATAACAATAATAATTGAAACAACAATAATAAATATGGTATTTCATATAATTGTATTTATTGTTTATAATTAAACTTCAATAAAACGAGCCTTAAAATATTTGATCATATTTTGGATTGTGGATATTAGCTGTGATATTACTGGTTAATGTCTGCAGTCTTGATGACGTCAGGACAGAAGAAAAGACATTTCAAAGTGGAACAAGTTCTTATAGTTTCATGAGTTTTTAAAAATATTTATTTATTTTTCTTTTTAATAAAGTGCAGTAATAAATCGTTTAGAGAAAGAGCAGAAAATAAGCACTGATGTCACAGTGGTTTGAGACACTAGATGGCGCTCTGATTTACAGCTGCAATTATGGATCATGTTTGTCTGGAATATGTGAATATTAATAAGGGAAAAAGACTAGATCTGCTGTATTGGTGTAATGTATAAAAGCCTTTGCTTTACGGTATGAATATCATGTCTTATTGATTATTAATTTTGCTCAGGTATCACGTGGGCTCTCTGACGTCTTATTGATTTATTGATTATTAATTTTGCTCAGGTATCACGTGGGCTCTCTGGTGTCTTATTGATTTATTGATTATTAATTTTGCTCAGGTATCACGTGGGCTTTCTGATGTCTTATTGATTGATTTATTTATTGATTATTAATTTTGCTCAGGTATCACGTGGGCTCTCTGGCGTCTTATTGATTTATTGATTATTAATTTTGCTCAGGTATCACATGGGCTCTCTGGCGTCTTATTGATTTATTGATTATTAATTTTGCTCAGGTATCACGTGGGCTCTCTGACGTCTTATTGATTTATTGATTATTAATTTTGCTCAGGTATCACGTGGGCTCTCTGATGTCTTATTGATTTATTGATTATTAATTTTGCTCAGGTATCACGTGGGCTTTCTGATGTCTTATTGATTTATTGATTATTAATTTTGCTCAGGTATCACGTGGGCTTTCTGATGTCTTATTGATTGATTTATTTATTGATTATTAATTTTGCTCAGGTATCACGTGGGCTCTCTGGCGTCTTATTGATTTATTGATTATTAATTTTGCTCAGGTATCACGTGTGCTCTCTGATTTCTTATTGATTTATTGATTATTAATTTTGCTCAGGTATCACGTGGGCTCTCTGATGTCTTATTGATTTATTGATTATTAATTTTGCTCAGGTATCACGTGGGCTCTCTGATTTCTTATTGATTTATTGATTATTAATTTTGCTCAGGTATCACGTGGGCTCTCTGATGTCTTATTGATTTATTGATTATTAATTTTGCTCAGGTATCACGTGGGCTCTCTGATTTCTTATTGATTTATTGATTATTAATTTTGCTCAGGTATCACGTGGGCTTTCTGATGTCTTATTGATTGATTTATTTATTGATTATTAATTTTGCTCAGGTATCACGTGGGCTCTCTGACGTCTTATTGATTTATTGATTATTAATTTTGCTCAGGTATCACGTGGGCTCTCTGGTGTCTTATTGATTTATTGATTATTAATTTTGCTCAGGTATCACGTGGGCTCTCTGGTGTCTTATTGATTTATTGATTATTAATTTTGCTCAGGTATCACGTGGGCTTTCTGATGTCTTATTGATTGATTTATTTATTGATTATTAATTTTGCTCAGGTATCACGTGGGCTCTCTGGCGTCTTATTGATT
>NC_137129.1:41385604-41478104 GCF_949319135.1 Squalius cephalus | reverse complement strand
TTCAAATAAAAATTCCTTAAAATGGAGGATTAAGTAAATAAATAATAAATTAATACATTAAATTAAAGTGAATTAATCAATACAGTTTGATTCAAATAAAAATAGACACTCTCTTCTGATTGACAAATTGCTTGTCTCGCAACTTTTATCGCAAGTCCATTTCTGCCACATAGGAAAAAATCATGCTTTCGTAAATACTAAGTAAAAACTGACATAAAATGCCATAATTATGACATAAAAAGACAAAATTGACAGGTAAAATTATAACTTAAAAGTCATTATTATGACATAAAAAGTCGAAATTATGACACAAAGAAATAATAATTATGACAAATCAAGTCGAAATTATGACATACTAAGTCATATTTACGTGATGAAAAATCAAAATGATGACATTATTAATAAAAAGATAATTATTGACGGTAAAATTGACAAAAAGTCCAAATTTACAGTTGAAAATGACTTTTAGACATAAACTGACATAAAAAGCAGAAGTTGACATACCAAGTAAAAACTATGAATGTTGTTTATGGCCGTACATGACATAATTATGACATAAGTCAAAACTACTGCATAAAGAGACTAAATTGACACAAGTCAAAATTATGACAAAAAGTCAAAAGTACGACTTTCACCATTTCAGGTGTTTATGTAATTTATGACTAAATGATGACTACTGAGTAGAAGTAAATATGCAAGTATAAAGCAGTGCAGTGACAGAGATGTTCCTCAGGGTGGTGGTGCTGGATAAAGTCACGGATCTGCTGCTGTTCTTCGGGAAGCTGCTGGTGGTCGGTGGAGTGGGTGAGTGTATGAGACACACACACACACACACACACACACACACACACACACACACACACACACACACACACACACACGTGAGCATCAGCTGACCTCTCGTCTCTTCTCAGGTGTGCTGGCCTTCTTCTTCTTCGCCGGCAGGATTCCCAATACAGGAACCACGTTTCAGACAGCAGCTCTCAACTACTACTGGATGCCCATCATAGTGAGAGAGACACACACACACACACACACACACACACAGCTCTCAACTACTACTGGATGCCCATCATAGTGAGACACACACACACACACACACACACACACACAGCTCTCAACTACTACTGGATGCCCATCATAGTGAGACACACACACACACACACACACACACACACACACACACACACACACAGCTCTCAACTACTACTGGATGCCCATCATAGTGAGACACACACACACACACACACACACACACACACACAGCTCTCAACTACTACTGGATGCCCATCATAGTGAGACACACACACACACACACACACACACACACACACACAGCTCTCAACTAATACTGGATGCCCATCATAGTGAGACACACACACACACACACACACACACACTCACATCGCTTCATGCACCCAAACCTGGTCTATTCGCATCTCTGCAAATATTTAAACACTTTAAAGAGATTTATGTTAGAAAATCAACCACTGATTTACTTTTAATCAAATGTTCAGCATTCCATATCTGAGTGATGTTATGATGTCATCATTTGCATACTGAATTATGATTGGTCTTTTCTTACATGCATTTAGTGTGGAATAAATTTCTCACTAAACCTGACAACTATTTCAGCCCAAAAAAACAAAAGAAAGAATTTGAAATACAATATTTATTTATATTTTGCTTATTGGTCCTAAAACAGGCTTTTTTTTGCATTATGACATTATTTGATGATTAGTCCTGTTCTCTCTCTCAGGGAAATCAACAGTGAAGTTTATTTGATGTCATGCATTTAATGTTGTGGATTTAAGCAGTCTTTGCATTACAGTAGTTTTGTTTTACAAAAAAGTAAAACATCTGCATGCAAAATAGCCTTAATTTTTATGCAACATGTATTGTTTCTAAAAATATTTTTTTTTATATTACTTAGAAAGTCCTTTCAGTAAATAAAAATGCACTTTTATATATAAAAAAATGTTTTTTAAACAAGTTAATGACAAAAAGCCTATAGTCTAAACTGACATACTAAGTCGAAATTCTTTTTTTCCCATTTTGTCATTAATTTTTTTTGTCATAATTTCGACTTGTGTAATAATTAAGAAGTGAAAAGAACTTAAAAATAATTCAATCAAAATGCCAAATTACATGGTACAATTATCACATGCCAAGTCATAATTTTGATATTTTTAGCCATTTTTTATTTAAATAAGTCATAAGTTGACACTAGTTGAAATGTATTATATTAATTAAAGATTATGACTCAAGTCAAATTTTACATGTAAATTTGAACTTAAATTGAAATTGAACATCATTTTGACTTAGTATGTGATTTACCTTTTTATGTAAATTTTGACTCAATACAACATAAATTGAAATTATGACCATTTTTTATTTGTCACAAAAGTTGACATGAGCCTCAATGTGCATACTAAATTGAAATCGACATAAGTCAAAATTTTAATAATTCGAAATTGTCATTTTGACTTATTTAAATTTTTACGTCGATTTCAACTTAGTATGTCATAATTTCGACTTGTCTTAATTCTGACTGTCAAAAAGTCACAATCATGACCAGTTAAAATTCACGTATTGACAAAATCTCCATAAAAAGATAAACTTATCACATACTAAGTGACCTTTTGTCATAATTACAACATAAAAAGTGATAAAAATGATGAAATGTACTTTGATTTAGCTATAAAATGAGATGTACAGAGATTGTTTTGAGAAGTGACGTGTGTGTGTGTGTGTGTGTGTGCTAACAGACGGTGGTGTTCGGTGCGTATCTGATCGCTCACGGCTTCTTCAGCGTCTACAACATGGGTGTGGACACACTGTTCCTGTGCTTCTGTGAGTGCCTCGTTTACATGATCACCCTTCATTCAGCAGCTCATTCGACTATAATAACATGTGTTGTGTGTGTGTGTGTGTGTGTGTTCAGTGGAGGATCTGGAGCGTAACGACGGCAGTACAGAGAAACCCTATTTCATGTCCAAGAACCTGATGAAGATCCTCAACAAGAAGAACAAACAGCCCAAGACGGGCTGAAGATGATGAAGATGATGAAGGTCTCAAGCACCGTCACTTTCAAGATCCCAGCGAATCATGTACAGACACTTTTAAACATCGTTATTCCCCTTTTCTTTTCTTTTTTTTTTAGACATGTTACCGAGACTCAACATCTCGAGTTCGTTTTACTGATTTTACCGAAAAAGTGCCTGTGAATTTGTGTGATTTTATTATTTTTTCCCTTGACACACTTTGTTCAAGAAACCAAACTGAGGATCTTTCAGTGCGTCTGAATCATGTCTGTGAGCCAAAGCATTCATTATTAGCCTCTTATTTGGTTTGTTTTTTTAGAAAGATATGCACAGTGAAACTATATTGCACGTTTAATCGACTGTTTTAGATGCAGATTAATAACTAACAAACTGTTCTTCCAAAACTACTGTAGTTTTTAAAGCCAAATTTTTTTTACTTTGTAATAGAAGATAAAACACAAACAGTCCAATATCAGAAACTCCATAAGCATGAAGGAGAGAAAGCCTTGGTTTTGAATGTTTTTATAGTTACAGTAGTTCATGCTCGTTTCACACTGTTTTATATCATTTGTATTTGGTTGTGTTTGATTTAGTGTGAACTGGAAATAAACAGAATATTTATTTAAAGATATATATATATACATAGACAAATCTAATAAAAATGTTGCATATTAACAGGTGCTTATTTTCTTTTATATATTTGCCATCAGTTTCATGTATTATATAAAGCACTTAAATACATATATAACATATACATACACACATAAAATATAATCTACTTTACTATAAAAAATAACCACATCGGTTGTATTAAATGTTTATTTATCAAGTGCCCACACCCACTTTAGTTTCTGGCCCATATGCACAATAATTATATGCAATTTAGCTACCAAAAGACTTTTTATGGCAAAAAAGGCTTGTTACAAACATAATTAACCAGTGATATGCAAAAAAAAGGAAAGACAAACAAGAGCAATTTTAACTAAAGTCACCCAAAATCATCCAGTAAGAATCAACGGATTCTGACCGTAAACCCCGCCCACTTTTACTGCCGAGCAGCCGTCAATCAACACGACCTGCATTGTGACGTCATAAAAGTGGGCGTGGCCAGTCTTTAACGTTCGAACCGGCCAATCACTGCAGCGAGAGGAAATAAACACGAATGTTCTTTTTCACAGGATGTGTTACACTGACAAAACTGTTAAACCAACAAGATTACAAACCATCACCTCTCGGCTGTCAATCAACGTCACAGCCAATGACAGAGAGACGTTTAAAAACATCATGTACAATATCCATATATACACACACACACACACACACACGAGCAGCTAACACTCCCCAACACTCGCATACCACATTAGCAGGATGAAAATTAAATTCACTTCTCATTTTCATAAGTTTCTTATCTATGACAATAATATATTTACTCAATGCATCAAGCACTCATTCAGCCTGTCAATCATCACTGAATGCGTGTTAACTCATAATAAGGTGATTAATAACAGTTATGATGTGCGCTGTGTGTTAGCGGTCATGTCTGCTTTACACAACAAACACACGCCTGTTGTGGAAACACTTCCTGAACGGACCTGAAGCTCCATCCGGGTCTGAACCGCATCTCAACCGGAACTCGCGTCAGAGCCTGATCTACATTAGCTTATGACTAGTGTGCGTCTTAGAGGCTAAAGCTAAATCTTCCCTAACCTGAACATTGAACACTGGGTGAATCTCACAAAAGCATGTGCAGGTCATATTTCACTCCAAAATATAATGTTTAAGAGCCTGCTTTTACGATTTTATGGAGAATTCAAAATATTTAACTCCTAAATTGTGAAATTGTCGGTCCTGTAATACGTGCGGTTCAAACACACAGTGCACCGGCCTGGAGACGCTTTCAGGAGCATCCCGATAAACCCGTCCGTAAATCACACGTCTGCCTTCGTGTTCCTCTCCTTTCAGAACTTCTTTGGCATGAGAATGAAAAGCTACAGAAAGTGGTGAACAAGTGAACGAGTCTGGGTCATCTTTCACCCCAAAAATCACAAGAAAGAAAATACATCATGAGAATGAACGTATGCATTTTCATGACGATCAATCACTCAACAATAAGTTAAGACTCTTCTTAGTACCGCAATGGAGTTATCTTTATACATCACTACAGTAAAAACAAGACTTTAAAGTAATGAGGATTTGGTGATGAGTGTGTTTAATCATCATGAAAATAATGTCAGACTGCAGATGCGTCTCTTTACGCTCAGTGTAGTTTCTCTCTGCGATCTGAGGTGAAACACCAGAGTTTATGAGAGATTCAGCAACTCATGTAGTGTTTCATCTACTGACGGCGGCCATTAATACTGTCTCTCAACACTGATGAGTGTGTGTGTGCCAGTGTGTGAGTGAGAATGTGTGTGAGTGAGTATGTATGCGAGTGTGCAAGTAAGAATGTGTGTGAGTGTGTGAGTGTGTGTGTGTGTGAGAGTGAGTGAGAGTGAGAGTGTGTGTGTGTGCCAGTGTGTGAGTGAGAATGTGTGTGAGTGAGTGTGTATGCGAGTGTGTGAGTGAGTGTGTATGCGAGTGTGCAAGTAAGAATGTGTGTGTGTGTGTGTATGTGAGTGAGTGTGTGTGTGTGAGAGTGAGTGAAAGAGTGTGAGTGAGAGTGAGTGTGTGAGTGAGAGAGAGAGCGAGTGTGTGTGCAAGTGTGTGAGTGAGTGTGTGTAAGTGACTGTGTATGCAAGTGTGTGAGTGAGAATGTGTGTGTGTGAGTGAGTGAGTGAGTGAGTGAAAGAGTGTGAGTGAAAGAGTGTGTGTGTGAGTGAGTGAGTGAGTGAGTGAGTGAGTGAGTGAGAGAGTGTGTGTGAGTGAGTGAGAGAGAGTGTGAGTGTGAGAAAGAGTGTGTGAGAGAGTGTTTGAGTGAGTGTGAGTGAGAGTGAGTGAGAGAGTGTGTGAGCGAGAGAGTGTGTGAGTGAGTGTGTGAGTAGAGTGTGTGAGTGTGTGTGTGAGTGTGTGTGTGTGTGTGTGTGTATATATGGATATGAGACACAGACAGACAGGTAGTGAGTTCATCTTCTGAAAGCGCACACGAGACAGTGTCCTTGTCCATCATCTGAAGCACTCACACACTCACACACTCACACACTCACACACTCACACACTCACACACTCACACACTCACACACTCAGCATCCAGAAGAAGAAGAAGATGGCCAGGAAGAGGAAGAGCGAGTCCTGCCAGTTGTTGCCGTTGTTGGGATTGCCGTTTCCTTGATGATCATAATGAGGATCTGAACACACACACACAGATGAAGACAGGCTTTAGAAACCACACACACACACACCTTTGACAGAGCATACACGAATCCTGACATCAACTCTAATATTAAAACCTTAAAGGGGTCATGACATGGAGTTTTACTAATATTTTACTGGTCCAACAACTCATGTCGTGACCCCTGTAACAGGAGCGTCTCATGAAGAAAGCGCAACACTGGCCTGGTCTGTGGAAGGGGTCGTTGGCGTTAAAGACTGTGGTGAAGAAACCGAACGGAAAAGCACCGATTCCAAACGACATGTGAAACCCTGTGTCGCCAAAACCCTGAAACTGTTGAGAGAGAGAGATCACATGATCACATTATTAATACATTCATAACCACACCATAATGATGTCAGGACGCTCACCCCTCTGCTCTCGGGCTCTGTCCTTTGACCCTGGGGTCGAGGTGGCGTTTTCAATCTGTAACACACACACACACACACACACACAATATTCAAATGAGTAAAACCATCAGCCTGAAGATACAATCACAACAAACACACACTCTCTCTCAAGCACAATGCAAATAAATAAATAAATAAATAAATGGTTTGTTCTCGCTGACAGCTGTTATTCAAATTATAAACACATGCAAGCAAATACACATTACAATAAAAGTAGAACACAGAAGTAAACAGTGTAACGAATCCCTTTATAGCAGGAACAGGGTATTAAACAAACACGTACAAAAAAATAAGAATGAAATATTATTAATATTACCTACAGTCTCAACTGACTCCGCTTCTCCATTTCATTTCAGATTTATTGAAATGATTACACAAATGTTTTAATAGTTGTAGTGAACTATAATAACTCCTGGTGCAGCGCTACAGACAAACCTGGGTTTGATGGTTATTTATTAACATTAATTATTCATTAATTTCTCAGTCCTTCATGTGAGCCAAAGCTCTACATCAGTTTATGTTCTGTATGTCATGCTATTTCTGCAGTGTGTGAACTTTCTGCGCTCATGGAATAACTGGATGAGCTCCTGTACGTACGTTTGCCAGAATAACATGCTGTTAGAGACCCACAATGCAATGCTCTCGACTTGACCTTCCATATCCAGTGACAAATTAAACATATCTCCTACTTGACTCATTATTTGATCAGAGAGCCAAGATCACTTCACACAAAACTAGATTAAAAATGCAAATTAATATTTTTATTTCTGAGATGACAACTACTGCACTCACTGATTAACCATGTGACTTAATAAGGTCATGTGACATTGTAGCAAACTACAGTTTGAGATGCTAATCGATGCTGATGCCTGTATAACAGAGTAAGTCAGTGTGCAGTGGGAGTGAGTACACTAGTTAGTGCACTAGTGAGTGTACCTGGGGTCTTCTTGGCTGGTGCTGCCCCGGCCGTACAGAGGAATGACTTTATCTCGACTGATCCCTGCTTTACACACGGGACACTGCTGCCTGCTGGGACGCGTCTCCAGCCACTGAAACACACACCAGAGAGAGTCTCTTCTGCTCAGCAGGGCTGCGTTCATTTGATCACAGATACAGTAAAAATCTGAAATATTATTCTAATGTAAAATATCTGTGTTCTATGTGAATATACAGTAAAGTGTTATTTATTCCTGTGATCAAAGCTGAATTTTCAGCATCATTACTCCAGTCTTCAGTGTCACATGACCCTTCACAAATCACTCTAATATGATGATTTGATGCTCAAGACACAAGAAAGCATTTGTTTGAAACAGAATCTTATGTAACATTATTAATAGATTTACTGTAACTTTTGATCAATGTAATGCGCCTTTGATGAATAAAAGTATCACTAAAGTAAAAATATAGATATATAAAATAGGAAAGTGACTGACTGTACATTATTCCTTATGACAGATTATAAAAGTGTTAAACAGTTTCTACTGTACATTATTAAGATTCTATAATCTAATCATTTGTAAGCATGTAATCCCACTCAGTGTGAACAGCTGTAATATAATGTATAATGTCAGCCATAATATTAGTTATCTGCTATACTGTACAAGCGTTCGTTTGCTTTCTGTGAAGTGCTACTCATGCGCTGAACACCAGCGTGTCAATTTACTCTAACACACACACACACACACACACACACACACACACTCACCTGATGAAGACAAGGCCAACTGCACGAGACGACAAACAGGAGAGACAGAGAGAGAGAGAAGTCAAAAATTAGTTAATACGTTTACATTGTTTTAATAGCCAATAGTATTCATGTAGCTCAAACAGTGAAGCATGATGCTAGCAACACAAGGTCATGGGTTCGACTCCCAGGGAATGCATTAACCGATCAAATGCAATGCATGTCGCTTCAGATAAAAGCGTCTGCCAAATGCATAAATGTAAAATCTCATAGTTCATGTAACCTGTGCTATACAAAATTACACTCGCTCAGGAGTAAATAGTCTATTATTATCTGTAATATCTGCTTAAATCTGCATATTTCCCTATTTCTTAGAATTTATTTGGCATGAAAATTAAAAGCTACAATAAGTTGTGAAAATAAAATACAGTGAATCTAGGAAATATATCACGGGAAAGAAAATACATAATAATAAAAACATTACATGCATTTTTAGAACTAATAATATTTCATGCACCATGATAATTTTTCTATGAAAATGTATTTAGTTTACAATTATTTAAACATTTCTTATTACAATAACGTCAAACAAATTGGCAGATTATCACAGTAAAAAAAAATTAAAAAAATTTTGTCTTTTTAAATTTTAGGGGATACATTTAGGGGTTTCAATTGCCATGAAAACAATTTCAAAATAGTGGTTTGACCAAGAGATTAGCTTTGAACGCAAGCTAATAAAACTCATCTTTCAATTTAAAAGAAAATGATATAAAATGATAAAGTACTATTTGTTCATACACAAAAAACAATACATTTATCTCTTATTTGACATAATATCAATGTAATTTCCAAAGAAATGGCTGAAAATTGCAGAAATGTGTCGATTTCTGAAGGGTCCCGAAACACCAAAGTTTTGGGGTGACTTTGTGTGAGGTCCCCTGAGACAGCATGCACATGGGTGGGGCTAACTCAACATTGCCAATTGTGATTGGTATGCAATTAAAAATGCCAGGGAAGTAACAAATCACTGGATTGGTTAAAATAATAAGCAGCATAAAATATTTTCTCTTTTTTTAATTTGACTTCAGAGTTGAAAGTGGGCTTAAAGGGTACATGGGCTTAATGGGTACACTTACCCTATTTTAAATAATTTTATCAACATTTTATGTATTCCTCATTGAGGTGAAATGTGCCAGGACTCGCTCACTAGAGCGCAACAGTCCGGGTCCGGAAGTAAAAACTCTTTTATTTTCTCCATAGTGATATATAAACCTTTAAAGACAGCCCCATTGTGAGCCACGAGGTGGTTAATCGATGCTGTTTGCTTCTTCTGCTTCCGTTTCATTTAAAACAATCGTGTTTTACAGTGGTATTCCTGGTGAAAAACTACATTACCCATGATGACCCAGAACATTCCACCAATCAGAGGAGTCGAGACAAAAGAGCTCTTTAGCTCCGCCCACTCCCAATGAGATCTCTTTACACACTCAAAATACTTGAACATTTGAATAGATATGAATATTTTGCAATGAACTTAAAACATCTTGTTTTTATACATATATAATCAACATCTGTAAATGAGTAGTTTCATATTCCTCCATCGCAATGCTTCATGGGATTGTAGTTCTTTCCCTCAGTAAAGCCATTAAGTTCACAGTCTTTGTATTTTTGTCAGATTTTCAAATATTTTTTTATAAGTTTGTAGTGTTGTGATTCTCCTCGTATCTGATTGGTTTAGTTCATGGCTTATAACGCTTTAACAAAGACTATTTTAAAATCCCTATGGGAGAAATGAATGGAAAAAAACACTTCTAGAACCAGCGGGTTTGTTTGTTGCCTAAATATTGAAAGACTAAGAGACGTTTGTCATGCACACAATCACAAACACGATCCACAACATCTGCAAATCCACAACACAAACACAACGAACGAAGGGTCGTAATCCCACAAACAGGGGTCAGGGGTCAGCGTTACGTGTGCATCTATTCTTACTCCTCCTCAATCCTCCTGTGGAGTCTAATCTCTCATTAACCTGATAATCTCACGCTAACGGCACTAAACACACATCTCCAGAACACACACTCGCGGTCACACATGAAGAGTTCAGCAGAACACAACACGCTTTAATCACATTAACTCATCAAGCCTTTGCATAATAGAGTGAGGAACACAGTGTGTTTGTTTGTTCTGATGTCTATCTGTCGTTTATGACTGACACACACACGACACGTTTCATTAGCCCTACTGAATCATATTTAATACATCAATAAGGCCTGTAAATGATCAAATCTCAATCTCCTCCAGTCCTTCTGTCTCTGATTGATAGTTCAGACTCGTTTATCCACTAAAAGTCTCTCAGTATAATTGTACAAACATACAATTTCTTTCTGTGTCAAATCTGAGCTGATTTATCAAGGAAACGCAAGAATAACTTTGATATTGTTAGTAATATTTCATCTGGACTGAAGCAGGTTTACTTGATCATCATTTATTATAAAAGTATCAAATATGATCATCAGGTTTTTGAGGAAGGTTTATTAGTTTATCTCTCAAAAGTATTGCATTGGATTATATGTTTCAAAACTATAGAGCTTTGATTATAAAACTAAGCATTTCATCAAGAGATATTGATATTAATATGCATATTATGTTGCTTTTTGGTCATATAAATATCAACATCTGCAAAAAGTGCATATTTTCGCTCAGTTTGGGGCTCTGAATAAAATTGAGCTTTTTTTTCCTCCATATTCTCACTATATGAGCCATAAAAGCATGAAACACATGCAAACTTTCTTCAGATGTCATCTAAAGGTTCAATAAACTGTCCCATTTAAAAATCAGTCAATCAATTGATTCATTAATTAATTTGTCTGACTAATATGTCATATGTCAGGCATTACGATGTTATAAACTCTCAGATATGAATGTGTCATGAGGAGCTTCACACAGCAAAGCCACTCTTAAACTAAACCCTGTCAATCAAAACAAATAAATCACCAGCAACTGCACCAAAACACCATAGAAGAGCAAGAAATACTGGGATTTTACTACGGCAAAATAATAGCATAATACAGCAGGTGCTCATTCTGAATATTTCAGTCATGTTTACCACAATTTTACTATAGTAACAACAACCAATGTCCAACAACAAATGTCCTTACTGTGGTGTTACCATGGTTCAGTAATACTATGGTACTGTACTCGTATACCATGGTATTTAAGTGATGTTGTAATGTACTTTAAAGGAAATTCAGTGTATCTGATGTATAAGTCTATGCCAGTTTCTACATGATAACATTAACTGAAGTAAGTGATTGATTACCATGGTGAATTAATGAGAACAGATTCTTCCCTGTCAATCACTCTCTGTCGTTCTTTGACATGTTGTGTTTGTGTTGCTGCAGATTTACTTGAGTTAATAACAATTACAGGTATTATCAGTACAAGCAGGTCTGGTTGCTATGGTAAAGGGTCTCGCTGTCAATCATTTTCTCACTGTCACGCTGTGTGTGTTGTTTAGACTCCTACTGTTGTTATGATATTGATGGTGATCGATTATCGATCAGCTGTACCAGAACAGGTGTCCGCAGAGGCTGATGACCGCGTCTCGGGCGGTGTCCAGGCAGATGTTACACTCGAAAGTGGCTCGATCTCTGTCCCGCTCGCCTTCCGCGCTTCCTCCGGACCCTGCTCCGCCTCCGCTGCCCGGGACACCCGCTCCTCTGGCGGTCGCGCCGTCACTCGAGCTCCGCTGCTGCTCTGCGGCCTCCATCCTCTCGCGCTCGCACTCACTGCGCGTACACTCCTGTTCCTCGCTCTGGCGCGGACGTGACGTGATGCCAGTCACAAGCCCCTCCCACTCCGCGACAGCACTTCCGCTTGCGGGACATACGTGTTTTTTGTTTTGTTTGTTTTTTATAATATTCAAAGAAATATTACTATGGTGCAAACATACATCTTTTAGTAAATGACGATCATCAGTTTCCAGCTGGTCCAAAACACCCAAATCACACAATAAACCTGAAGCCCACAAACATAATAACATCACACACACACAGAATAATTTACTGCTGCTTTTGTCTGTTATTGACATGATAACTCAATCTGATCACATCTACATGACAACAGAGAAACAACAGAGAAAGACAAACTCACCTGAACATCTGAATCAAAATCACATTCTGCCTTCTTCATGCATGAAATATTGACAGTCAATCACTGGCCATCCTATTCCTAACTGAGATCTATATTAAGAGTTATATTACTCTAAGACACACCAATGACATCTTATTTATTACAGTAAGATGGGTTTATGTTACAGTAATTAGATTTTTTGTCAGACAGACATTGGATGTGAAATTAGTTTTTTCCAGCCATGGAGAGAGAAGACACCGATCAGAACACCATTACCCAGAATGCCCTGCTGTTACCACCGCCAAGTAAGAACAGTTTCCTTCTTATTTGTGTTTATATGCATACAGTATACACACACACACACACACACACACACACACACATATAATGCTGTTATTCTGTTTCAGGACGCTGCAGATCCAAAAACATTTCACTCCCAAACCTCAGTAATGTTTCAGTTCATTTCAACTAAAGATAAATAACAATAATAATCTGTCAGTAATTTACATTTTAATAGTTTTCTATTTGATATTGGTGTTATAAAAAGAGAACTTCTGCAGTTTTTAATGAGTGTAAATTAGCAGTTTGTCTGTTTTTCAGTTTAAGACAGAAAAGACACCAGTGACTCCAGTCAGAAGATCACGCAGTTGCTCATTGGTTGTTCTGGTTGGATCAGATGTTACATCATCATCATCATCATCATCATCATCAGTGCCAAGAGTATGTGGACACCTGAACATCAGTCATAGGAGGTTTCCACACCGTCAACACAGCTTTCACAACTTTCATCAGACACTGAGTTATGAGGATATGTGGTCAGGAAACATAAAGGCCATATTACGTAACAATATATGCCTACACCAACACACTCCTGCTCTCCGTTTCCTTGTAATTAAACTTTTTCTGAGCAGCCTTTTTGAGGCCTTTTTTTAATTTGTGTGCATCTCTTCTCTTTTCTGATGAAGAGGGCGGAGCAACCTGTCACTCACATGAGATCAGCCAATAGCAAACCACCACCATCCAATCATCCAATCAATTCCCCACAGACAAAGTCAAGCCCCGCCCACATTTGTTCTTGTTACAGAAGTGTTTGTCACAATTGAGAAGAAAAGATTATCTCAACTTCCGTTTCATGTCGACTTTGAGGAAACTAAACACTAAATTTAGTCAGCACACTGCAGGCTGTTACTTTAATGTTATTATTCTATTATTTTACTGACTCATACTGAGTCATGGAAACCCTGTACATACCAGGGAATAAAGTAGTGTTTTCTAGCCCAGTAAAAGTCATTAGAGTAATATATAAACTGTTGCATTATTTAGTGAAATTTGGAAAGGCAACTTTTCTAGTTTTGATTAGCTCTAAAATACTTTATCGGCACATTGCACTCTTTTTCGTATGACATGTTGCCTGCAAAATCTTATATTCAATGTATTCAAAATGTATTTTTTGCAGGGTTTTTTTGTGCTATAAACAATTGTAAAAATATTATCTTTTTCTAGTTTCGCCTAAAAGTATTTTTTACGGTATACAGTAGAATTATCTTTCTGCTGTCATGTAGCTTACAGGCACCTTTTCATAAGCGGTTTAAATGATTTTACTGTAGATTTAATGTTTTCTCTTAATCGGAGCAGAGATGAACTGAACCAGACTGTATTAAGTGATAGTTTTCTTTCTTTGTCTCGTGTCATTCAAGAGCTTTTATCAATGGAACATACTGAGACTGTATTGACTTCTTATTGTAACCAGCAGAGGGCAGCATGAACCTGACACACATGAGAGACACACACTTTTAAAGACTTCATGAAGTTTAAATTAACTTTAAAGGTTTGCTTTTATTCCGTGAAATCATCTATATCGTGTATTGAGAGTCCTACTAAAAGTAACCAACTGTAGCATTATGTATACTATATATACTGTATTTACAGTCGCTCATGTGAGCAGTAAATGGATATATTTCACAGTGTTTACAGGAATCATATTAATAATATAGATTACATGTAATAATAAGCTACATGCCTACAAGCTTTCTTTGCCATTGACATCCGACTGAACTACAAACTTTCCACTGACTTCTGTTAAAATGGGATGCGCTCGAGAAGCTCGCGCACTATGGCTATATAGGCGTTACTATTTCGTTTAATATTCCACTAATTAGATACATTTACTTCATAGACAGCCTTCTTTTATATCCCCATTATACTCTCTGTTGTCAGTGTTTCTTTTTCTGGACACAAGTGTACAAACGCTGCCTGGTATCGGTTGTTGGTATCGGAGCAGTTTTTTTTATGAGTACGAGTACGAGTACGCAAGCTCAGTATCGAGCCTGATACTGATACTGGTATCAGTGCATCCCTAGTTTAGTTATACTGGTGCAAAATCAAATGTAGCACATACAATGAAGTGTCCCCTCCTTGAACTGCCACCTTACCATGGTGGAGGGGTTTGAGTACCCGAATGACCCTGGGAGCTATGTTGTCCGGGGCTATATGCCCCTGGTAGGGTCTCCCAAGGCAAACAGGTCCTAGGTGATGGGTCAGATTAAGAGCGGTTCAAAAAACCGTTTATGATGGCGTTAAATCAGAGGACCGTGACGTCGCCCGGCATGGCGCAGCTGGGGCCCCACCCTGGAGCCAGGCCCAGGGTTGGGGCTCGTATGAGAGCGCCTGGTGGCCGGGCCTCCCCCATTGGGTCCGGAATCTAGCTCTAGGGACATGGAACGTCACCTCTCTGGCGGGGAAGGAGCCTGAGATTGTGCGTGAGGTTGAGAGGTACCAACTAGAGATAGTCGGGATCACCTCCACGCACAGCTTGGGCTCTGGAACCACACTCCTTGAGAGAGGATGGACTCTTCACCACTCTGGAGTTGCCCATGGTGAGATGTGGCGGGCTGGTGTAGGTTTGCTTATAGCCCCCCAGCTCAGCCGCCATGTGTTGGAGTTCACCCCAGTGGACGAGAGGGTCGTTTCCCTGCACCTTCGGGTCGGGGATAGGTTTCTCACTGTCGTGTGCGCCTACGGGGCCCTTTGCTAAGGGCTATCCGGTCCCTGTACGACCGGAGCAAGAGCTTGGTTCGCATTGCCGGCACTAAGTCAGACTTGTTCCTGGTGCATGTTGGACTCCGGCAAGGCTGCCCTTTGTCGCCGGTTCTGTTCATAATTTTTATGGACAGAATTTCTAGGCGCAGCCAAGGGCCAGAGGGTGTCAGGTTTGGAGACCACACAATTTCATCTCTGCTCTTTGCGGATGATGTTGTCGTGCTGGCCCCATCAGGGACGTTCAGCATGCACTGGGGCGGTTTGCAGCCGAGTGTGAAGCGGCTGGGATGAGAATCAGCACCTTCAAATCCGAGGCCATGGTTCTTAGTCGGAAAAAGGTGGCTTGCCCACTTCAGGTTGGTGGAGAGTCCCTGCCTCAAGTGAAGGAGTTCAAGTATCTTGGAGTCTTGTTCACGAGTGAGGGAAGGATGGAACGGGAGATTGACAGACGGATCGGTGCAGCTTCTGCAGTAATGCGGTCGATGTACTGGTCTGTCGTGGTGAAGAAGGAGCTGAGCTGCAAGGCGAAGCTCTCGATTTACCGGTCAATCTACGTTCCTACTCTCACCTATGGTCATGAGCTGTGGGTCATGACCGAAAGGACAAGATCCCAGATACAGGCGGCCGAAATGAGCTTTCTCCGCAGGGTAGCTGGGCGATCCTTTAGAAGAGCTCAGAGTAGAGCCGCTGCTCCTCCACATCGAGAGGGGCCAGCTGAGGTGGCTCAGGGATCTGTTTCAGATGCCTCCTGGACACCTTCCCGGGAAGGTGTTCCGGGCATGTCCCACCGGGAGGAGACCCCGGGGAAGACCTAGGACACGCTGGAGGGACTATGTCTCACGGCTGGCCTGGGAATGCCTCGGTGCCCCCCCCCCCCCCCCCCCATCTGCACATGTTTAGGGTAGAAGCCTGTGGCCAAACACACCAGCAGAGACGAGACTGAAGATCCAGACGCTTTTACAAGAGTGTGAACACGAGGACGAGCTGCAGGACAGACAATGAAAATAATAAACCTGCATGAAAGAATGCATTCAAATATCAACCCTAGAGATTCTGATGTAAACTCACATTCCATGATGATCTTTCCCTCTCGCTGAAGTTCAGTGAATCTGGTTAATGTTTCCACACATTTCCTCTCCAGGCTGGAAACTGATTCTCTGTCCCAGATGATGTCGTGGTCGAGGACTAAAGGCTTCCAGTGCATTGAGAGGTCAAAGGTCAAGGTCTGGCCATCATAGGCGTATTCATCAGAGCCTTGAAGAAACATTACTGGACCATTAGAGTGACGTTCAACTGCACAGCCGTGCCTCCACTGAAGAACATGAAGATCTAGAGGAACACAGAAGATTAAGAACAGAAGATACAATGTTTATCTTTTTTTTTTATTATATAAATATTACAAGTAGAAGATTTAACTGTGAAATGTATTTGCATACTAAAATACATTTTATACATGGCAGAAAATTTACTCTCTCAAAACAAACTTATCATGTTCTAAAATATATGTATATTGTACATGCTAGTTAACTGCATGTCAAAATTATATTAAATCAACCGATTTAAGAAAATGTGAATAATATGCAGCCAATTTTGACGTTCATATCAGCATTAGTAAATTGTTTGATCTCATGTATGTTAAATTTCGATGGAAATGAAATTTGCTCGCATTACTTGACATAAGTTTACCCTAAACATAAACATCATTACCCGTGTCCCGTGTGCTGTTCTCATTCCTCTTGTCCATCAGTGTTTTAATGTTGATCTGAAGCCACTGTTGTTTATAATGCAGATCATCACTTTCATTAAAGAGTCTCTCAGATTCCTCACACAATCGAGTCATGAAATCTAAAGAGATACTTCCGGATTTAGCATTAAGCTTTGTATCAGTAGAAAAACTAGTATTTTCGAATTACCGTGCTTTCCTCCCTCATATCCCCCTGAGACGAGAGATTTATGTATTTTTTGTCTGGAAAAAATCCTCTGATGACGCAAAAATCGTCATTTTGCGTCATCGGAGGATTTTCTTGGCCAGAGGCTAAAGACTACAGCCAGTAGTAGGGGCTGTCCCGCATGTTTTCAACCCGCCCATAGAGGGATCTCACTCACAGAATGTACAACAGTGTCAGCCATCTTTTATTTGGAAGCTTAGCTAACGGGTTCTTATTCTGTGGAGAAAGTGAGTAGTAGGGGTTACATAGACAGTAGAGGGGTTACCATACATCCTCTTTTCCCCGTACATGTCCTGCCATGGAGATCGTTCAAAATGTCCGGGATTCGGCTTTTGCTTTCTGCAGTCGCCATTCATTGTTTACATGCACACCTTTTGTTTCAATCTAACTGAATTCATTCCGATTGGTGAATCTGAATGTAGTGTTTACATGAACGCTAAACAAGTGATCGGTTGATGTGCGTTTTACCATTGCTAAGAAAATACCCGCTCCTCCGTGAGAGATGCGAGACCCGGCGCGTCTCAGTAATGACGCCACCGGCCTCGTGCCATTCTCCCGCGGCCGTCAGCCTCGTCCTGCTCGCCACGGTAAACATAATGAATGGCGACTGTAGAGCGCAAAAGCCGAATCCCGGACATTTTGTGCGATCTCAAAATCCCGGGCAGACTCGTCACGGAGTCTCACTAGTAGCTTAGCTTTGTTGTTTAACTGCTCTCTAACCGGTAGGCGTGGCTTGGGAGTGGCCTCCTAGGGCAGCGAAGCAAGTGCATTCTGGGAGTTGTTGTCTTTCATCCACATGAGCCAAAAATAAATTTTCTGGCTTTTCTCATTCTAGAAGGCTCCAAATTCAAAAATAATTTCACATTTCTACTACATAAATTACCCAATTTAAATACACATTCATCTTTCCAGAGGTGAAGTATCCCTTTAAATACATTTATGGTGAAATTACTACATTTTCAGGTCAATCTGTGTTCATTTTGACCACGAAGCATTGCGCTGTCACTTTAATTCAGCACGTGCAGCACAGCAAAAATAGACTCGATGCGGAAACGATCGCAGCACTGCTGTATACGCACCGCACCTGAACGGATCGCCGGACCGCATCCGCGTGCAGTGTGAAAGCTCTAACCTGTTAACATGGGTACAGGAAAAAAATAGATGGAGTGTGCTGTGCGTGTGCGGTACGTGTTGCAGTGCAGTGCAGGAGCAGCAGCGCTATAGTGCTTTCACATATGCTGCGTTTGCAGTGCGTAACTGATCCGCGGCTGTACCACAAACACATATTCACTATTTGTATTTCAAATCCAGAAGTTATCAGCAAATTTAACTGTCACCCCGCTTTTTGAGAATGGACGTCAAAATGCACTATTCAAACTTAAATGGCTTAATAGCGTGCCGCACGAGTGCTATTTTTAGACCGCAAGGCCGCGTGACGTCAGCAACGTAAACCGGAAGGGGGTCAACATAGAAGCGCGCTCGCTTATGATTCATGCTAGTATTGCTTGTTTTCTGCCGGTTATCCCTCAAATAAGAACATGCCGAGTAAACACTGCTGCTATGGAACTTGCAGAAACGACTCCAGACACTATGACCGTCCACATATGAAGGATGTATTCTTTATTCGTTTCCCGAAGCCAAAAACCTAGAGGGATAAATGTGAACGATGGGTCTACGCCCTAGACATTATTTTGAATGAATGAATAACTCTCTCTCTCTCTCTCTCTCTATATATATATATATATATATATATATGTATGTATGTATGTATGTATGTATATATATATATATATATATATATATATGTATATATATATATATATGTATATATATATATTACTTGTAGGTGCTACTACTGCCTTGAATGACATGTATTTATCATAAAAGTCATATGTAGGCCTACTTTCTTAAAATACTCTTATTTAAATATGTAAGACATGTTCAGCCTCTGCCTTTTTCTAGCAAGCCTGGTCATGCTACAGGTAGGCCCTAGATCTGACAGATTTACTTTTTCTGTAGTAAGGAAACAGCCTTAGGGGGGAGGGTAAAATAATTGAGAGAATTTAGATTTGATATTAATTAAAAATTAAGTGTTGTTGGTTGTGACCAAGTAGCATAGCGATCGCTAAACAAAAAATAAATACATTAATAATAATAATATAAATTACCCCCAACAACTGTCAGACGTAAGACAACCAGAGGACATAGTATATATGACAGACAGGACATAGGGTGGTAAAAGATAGCTTGTTGAAACTGCAAAATGTCACTGTCAGTGGCGTAAGGCGATGTTTTTTGGGGGAGAAATTCTGTCGATAACAATCTACCTCTGGATCAGGTCGGCTCTTTTTCCCGTCTTTTTCAGCCCTCTACACTCAAGCCATCTCTTCAATTGAATATTTGTATGTTCTTCTACTTCTATACCAGTGAATTTGGCACCGGGGACATCATTCTCGGACAGAGTTAGCAGGTTTAGCTCAGTAGACATCTCGTCCGTAAACTGTTTACATGCGTCTAGCATGAGTGACACGCGCGAGTTTGACCCCCCTAGCAACCGTCGCTAGCTTAATGAATATTAATGAGAAAAGGTGACGTATATCGTGCGGTACGCTTTGGAATATAGACCTAAGTTTGGTCTTGTTTTAATAAAGCAATAAATAGTTTACTCAGTAAAAATAATTCTCAATATTATATGTTTGTTTGTTGAGCTGTAGAGATCCCTTGCAAGGTTTAATTTTTTAAATGAACAACACTACACCTGAGAGAAAGTTTAACATTTAGAATACAGCCTCTTTTTTTTTGAATGCATTTATTCAGGAGACATGACTGTCAGATCTGGTAGAAGGAGATCATTCTCTGTCAGACTCGTCTTGTGTCTGTACGGTGTCTCGTAGGGCAGCATACTGTGCCATGTTAGGCAATCCTGATGCTACACAACAGCTCAGAGCACTGCGGGAAATGGCCATTTTATTTGCATCAAACCTGTATAGAAAACAGATGCAATGAAGGAATGCAATGAAATATAGTCTGTATTAGACTTTTAGACTTATATTTATATCTAATGCAGTGTAAAATGATCTGTAAGATTCAGTGTTTGTGGAAATTACCATTCATCTGTCTTCTCATCGTAGCGCTCCACATCAGAGATGGTGTTGAATCCATTATAGCCTCCAACAGCAAACAACTGACCATTAACTACCTGGATTTTGAGGAAAGTAAAAAGTAAAATAAATAATGTACAGCTAATGTCTTTAACTTTACATTAATAAATCTTATTATAGATGCAACACTTAATTTAAACATAGTTAGAATGTTTTGACACACACATTGATCATCGAAGCCTTCTACAATCTTAGGGTGCAACTTTCCAATTTTTCTCAATTTGGAAGCAAAAAAAAGTCCCCCATATTCATTATCATCAAATCATTTTTGTAATGTTATTTCATAGATTGACCAGATACAGATATTAACTGTCCACATCTCACCTCAATGCCAAAGTTGCTGCGTGGGTTGTTCATTGATGCAACATCAGTCCAGATGTTAGAGAGCGGATTGTAGGCCTCCACACTCCACAAATCACTGGCACCATCAAAACCACCAACCTTTAAATAAATACACTTTTTATTTATGTATTCTGTGCATTTGTATATGCACATCCATGCATGCATTTACAGAAGTGCAACCTTTAAACTGGGATTGTTCCATATTTCTGTATTTGTGTCATGGTTATCATAGTTAATTAAAACTATAAAACTGTGTTTAATACTCACAGCATACACTCGATCTGCATAAGCGATCACACCAACACCAGTGCGGCGGCTACTCATGGGAGCGATGAGAGTCCACTGGTTTGTTTCAGGGTTGAAGCTCTCAGCAGAGGAGAGATACTCGGTCCCAGTCGAACCACCACAGATATAAATCTGACAAACACAAAAATAACATGCATGATGTTTGTGCACAATCATCACAGACTGATCAGAAAAGCAGTGTTTAAAACTCTCAGTCAATTTTATGATATTCCTTTCCATTTTAACACTATTCCTTATGCCATATCTCTATTTCACATTTCCTTCATGCTTTACAGGCATTAAGAGTCTCCAGCAGAAGAGTGTGGGATCATGGGTAAGTGCTCTTACCCTGCCCTGCAGTGAGGTGGCGCTGGCGTCACTCCTCTCTTCATTCATGGGTGCCATCATTGTCCACTGATTGGTGTTTGGATCGTAGCGCTCTACTGTTTTAAGCCGTTGTTGTCCATCAAAACCACCAATGGCATAAATGAGCCCGTCCAGAACAGCGACACTAATATAACCTCGGCGTTCATACATGGGGGCCGCCTACAACACACCAAATACATCAGTGTGTGAACACACACCAATACACCATCTCAGTGGTTCTGTCCTATCAGTTGCAAATAAGTACATTATATTATATAAAGCTACAACAATTGCTGGAACACAAAAAAAATGTATCATGGTTTTACCACTTTTAGACATGTAATACGGTAATACAGTGGTATTCTTTGAAGTAATGTGGAGTACAGCACATCATTCATCACTATGGTCCATATCACAGTACAATCCGGTACCATCACTGTACCACAATACTGTTTTGTGAAGGAAGCTAAATTAAAGTTACAACATTACTCACCTCATGCCAAGTCTGAGTGATAAGACTGAATTTCCTCACGCTATTGAAATACTCCACATGGTCAAGACCACCAATACAGTAGACAAACTCATCCAGGACTGCTGTACCAAGATAGGCTCTGGGACGCTCATCCTCTTGAGTCACACTGACCCAGCAGTCTGCCTTTGCATCGTATGCCTCAATCTCATTGGTGGGATTGCTGTCGCTCCATCCTCCGATGGCCAATAGGATCGATGAGGGTAGACGTGGACGTGTCAGTTGATGCATGAGTTCTGAGTTGGTGGATTCATCCATGTTGAGGTCAAACAAAGTCTTCATTGCATTGATGATAACAGGCATGCTGGCTTCATTCTCCATCACTAGTGCATTGCACTTTACATTATTGACGAAGTAGTCTGATGTTATCAACCCCAATCGAACCTGAAGCACAAGGGAGAGTTTAGACTTTCAGAGACTGTTGCAAGACTGTTACTAAGCAGTTATATGGTGCTCAAAAATGGAAAATGATTTCCAAAATTACTCAAGATATTGTCTTGTTTTCTGAAAAATGTATCAAAATGAAGTGAGTTAATGCTTAAAACAAAAACATAAATTTGTCAGAAGGGGAAAAAAATAAACTTGTTTGGCATTTGAATTAAGATTATTTTTCTTACTGGATGCCAGGATTATTGTAGTTAAACTAAAACTAAAACCCTGAACTAAAAATAAAATTAAAAAATAAACTTTCACTGAAATTAAAAATTTAAAAACTTAATATTAAATAGTTGTCAAGGCAAGTTTCTCATTTTAATTTTTATTTCATTTCAAACTGAAATAAAATTAGTAAATTATAGACACATTTAAACAAAAAAGAAATGTAAATGACAAAATAACAAAACAAAATGACAAAAATTTAAATGATAGCAGAAAATGTATCTTGATTTAAGACTTTTAAGATATTCGTAATGAAAAACAAGACAAAAATCTCTGTTTTACCTTTGGCAGAAGCACGGCAATGTGTCGCCTCCTGTTTTCTGGTGCGTGATTAATCCAGTGGAGGACGGCTTCAAAAACCACCTCCTCCTGTCTGACGTTCAGCTCATCCTCATCAATGATCTCCTCCAGCTGTTCCAGGGAGAGCTCCAGGAACTCCTCAGATACGTGCAGGACCTCCTCAAAGTGCTGCAGGATGTAGTGCTGTGCTTTACAGTGGAGCTTTGAGCAGGAGGAAACGTCCTCTGTAAACTTGCAGATGCCGATGCAGTTCTCTGGGCATAACTCTGACTCCAGGAACTGACAGCAGGAATCTACAAGACCTGAGACTGAGATCATCTCAGCCGCCACCAGGAGCTCCAACACATTCTCTTGAGTAATGAGCACAGATCTGGTGTACGCATACTGGATAATAAGAGGCATGATGTCTCGGGATATTCCTTGAATTTCACAGAAATGTTGTGCTGGGCTGCTCCAGTTGTTGGTGAAAAGAGCCCTGTGAACAAATTTGACAAATAAATACAGGCATTAATAATAAGCATAAATAAAATAAGTTTTCGTTATTTACATTTTAATTTCAGCCAAATATACTTAGAGAAACAGATTAGTTTCCTATATTAAATTTGAAATGCTGGGTAAAACTTCATTCATAGCCACTTCCAGAATTAAATTTCAAGAATGTTTTTTCCTAGATATAATAGTTACATTCTTTTCTCTGGCAATACACTCATTCATTTTCATGCATTCATATATTTGGAATTAGGCAGTTTCAACAGTATAATGTTGGCAGTAGAAATTCTGTATATAATTATAATAATTTCTTGGTAATTTGCGCACAATTGCAGTTCAAATGCTTCTTCTCACCTAAAGTAGGAGCTGCAGCCACACATGATGATCTTGTGCACTTGAAATTCTCTGTCATTGGACTTGATGATCATGTCAGTGTGTTCGCCCAGTAAACGTGCTTCATCAAACACGTCAAAGGCTGTTGCTCTCATGTCCTCCATGTTCTCTCGGGACAGTAAATGTACTCAGTCTACTCTCCTCAAACTCTGAGTAAAGTCTCCTCAGGATTGAGTCTTTGTGGGACTTTTGCTCAGGAGAGTTCTATAGAATGTCTCTGTGACATCATAGTTGTAGAGCTTGAATATATCTCTTCAGTTTCTTGGCCACATAATTATTATAGAGTTTTGTTTTATCGATTCCTTTTGAATGAAACATCTTCACAGTAACAAAGATATTAAAATTGATTTAAAAAAATGAATTCAGTGACAAATAAAATAAAGCATGGGATAATTAGTCATTTGAATATGCAATCATATATATATATATAAAAATATATAAAACCTGTTATTGTTTGAAAACGCTTATTTCAATATCGTGATAATATCATATATATTAGGTCAAATTCCTGAAAAACGTAAAATAAAAATGATTGGGTCACTTCTTAATGTCCAAGGGAAAATGTGGGTCCATGGCCAAACCAGTTGAGAACTGCTGGTACAGTATAAGGGACACTTTCAGATACAGCCGTAGTGTCTTATTGGCTGATCAAAGTCTTGTTTGTTGAATATTTCCAGTTGTAAATATTCTAAAAAAAATAAAAAATAATCAGCTTGGTTATTTATATGTAATTTTACTTATAATGGCAGTAATTCTAAATGTACAGATTTAACCAATAAAAGCAAGACATTGCACTCAAGATGTGGCCTAATGCTGCGTGACCTTGAAATGGAATGGGAATATGACATCTGTGAAGAACAATCCTCTTCATACAGGCCTCTGGTAAACTTGTTTGGGGTCACAGTCACTCCACGCAAGAAACATCTGTCCTTCTGTCAAAAACTCACTAGTGTGTATGTTGTGCAATCAAAATGGATGATTGCATATTCAAATGACTAATTATCCCATGCTTTATTTTATTTGTCACTGGGTTCTTTTTTTTTTTTTTTATCAATTTTAATATCTTTGTTACTGTGAAGATGTTTCATTCAAAAGGAATCGATAAAACAAAACTCTATAATAATTATGTGGCCAAGAAACTGAAGAGATATATTCAAGCTCTACAACTATGATGTCACAGAGACATTCTATAGAACTCTCCTGAGCAAAAGTCACACAAAGACAAAATCCTGAGGTGACTTTAATCAGAGTTTGAGGAGAGAAGACTGAATACATTTACAGTCCCGAGAGAACATGGAGAACATGAGAGCATCAGCCTTTGACGTGTTTGATGAAGCACGTTTACTGGGCGAACACACTGACATGATCATCAAGTCCAATGACAGAGAATTTCAAGTGCACAAGATCATCATGTGTGGCTGCAGCTCCTACTTTAGGTGAGAAGAAGCATTTGAACTGCAATTGTGCGCAAATTACCAAGAAATGATTATAATTATATACAGAATTTCCACTGCCAACATTATACTGTTGAAACTGCCTAATTCCAAATATAAGAATGCATGAAAATGAATGAGTGTATTGCCAGAAAAATGAATGTAACTGTGATATCTAGGAAAAAAATATTCTTGAAATTTAATTCTGGAAGTGGCTATGAATGAAGTTTTACCCAGCATTTCAAATTTAATATAGGAAACTAATCTGTTTCTCTAAGTATATTTGGCTGAAACTAAAATGTAAATAACAAAAACTTATTTTATATATGCTTATTATTAATGCCTATTTCTTTGTCAAATTTGTTCACAGGGCTCTTTTCACCAACAACTGCAGCAGCCCAGCACAACATTTCTGTGAAATTCAAGGAATATCCAGAGACATCATGCCTCTTATTATCCAGTATGCATACACCAGATCTGTGCTCATTACTCAAGAGAATGTGGTGGAGCTCTTGGTGGCGGCTGAGATGATCTCAGTCTCAGGTCTTGTAGATTCCTGCTGTCAGTTCCTGGAGTCACAGTTATGCCCAGAGAACTGCATTGGCATCTGCAAGTTTACAGAGGACGTTTCCTCCTGCTCAAAGCTCCACTGTAAAGCACAGCACTACATCCTGCAGCACTTTGAGGAGGTTCTGCGCGTATCTGAGGAGTTACTGGAGCTCTCCCTGGAACAGCTGGAGGAGATCATTGGTGAGGATGAGCTGAATGTCAGACAGGAGGAGGTGGTTTTTGAAGCCGTCCTCCACTGGATTAATCACGCACCAGAAAACAGGAGGCGACACATTGCCGTGCTTCTGCCAAAGGTAAAACAGAGATTTTTGTCTCGTTTTTCATTACAAATATCTTAAAAGTCTTAAATCAAGATACATTTTCTGCTATCATTTAAATCAACTATTGACAACTATTTAATATTAAGTTTTTAAATATTTAATTTCAGTGAAAGTTTATTTTTCAATTTTATTTTTAGTTCAGGGTTTTAGTTTTAGTTTAACTACAATAATCCTGGCATGCAGTAAGAAAAATAATCTTAATTCAAATGCCAAACAAGTTTATTTTTTTCCCCTTCTGACAAATTTATGTTTTTGTTTTAAGCATTACCTCACTTCATTTTGATACATTTTTCAGAAAACAAGACAATATCTTGAGTAATTTTGGAAATCATTTTCCATTTTTGAGCACCATATAACTGCTTAGTAACAGTCTTGCAACAGTCTCTGAAAGTCTAAACTCTCCCTTGTGCTTCAGGTTCGATTGGGGTTGATAACACCAGACTACTTCGTCAATAATGTGAAGTGCAATGCACTAGTGATGGAGAATGAAGCCAGCATGCCTGTTATCATCAATGCAATGAAGACTTTGTTTGACCTCAACATGGATGAACCCACCAACTCAGAACTCATGCATCAACTGACACGTCCACGTCTGCCCTCATCGATCCTATTGGCCATTGGAGGATGGAGCGACAGCAATCCCACCAATGAGATTGAGGCATACGATGCAAAGGCAGACTGCTGGGTCAGTGTGACTCAAGAGGATGAGCGTCCCAGAGCCTATCACGGTACAGCAGTCCTGGATGAGTTTGTCTACTGTATTGGTGGTCTTGACCATGTGGAGTATTTCAATAGCGTGAGGAAATTCAGTCTAATCACTCAGACTTGGCATGAGGTGAGTAATGCTGTAGGTCAACATGTAACTTTAATTTAGCTTCCTTCACAAAACAGTATTGTGGTACAGTGATGGTACCGGATTGTACTTTGATATGGACCATAGTGATGAATGATGTGCTGTACTCCACATTACTTCAAAGAATACCACTGTATTACCGTATTACATGTCTAAAAGTGGTAAAACCATGATACATGTTTTTGTGTGTTCCAGCAATTGTTGTAGCTTTATATAATATAATGTACTTATTTGCAACTGATAGGACAGAAGCACTGAGATGGTGTATTGGTGTGTGTTCACACACTGATGTATTTGGTGTGTTGTAGGCGGCCCCCATGTATGAACGCCGAGGCTTTATTAGTGTTGCTGTTGTGGACGGGCTCATTTATGCCATTGGTGGTTTTGATGGACAACAACGGCTTAAAACAGTAGAGCGCTACGATCCAAACACCAATCAGTGGACAATGATGGCACCCATGAATGAAGAGAGGAGTGACGCCAGCGCCACCTCACTGCAGGGCAGGGTAAGAGCACTTACCAATGATCCCACACTCTTCTGCTGGAGACTCTTAATGCCTGTAAAGCATGAAGGAAATGTGAAATAGAGATATGGCATAAGGAATAGTGTTAAAATGGAAAGGAATATCATAAAATTGACTGAGAGTTTTAAACACTGGTTTTCTGATCAGTCTGTGATGATTGTGCACAAACATCATGCATGTTATTTTTGTGTTTGTCAGATTTATATCTGTGGTGGTTCGACTGGGACCGAGTATCTCTCCTCTGCTGAGAGCTTCAACCCTGAAACAAACCAGTGGACTCTCATCGCTCCCATGAGTAGCCGCCGCACTGGTGTTGGTGTGATTGCTTATGCAGATCGAGTGTATGCTGTGAGTATTAAACACAGTTTTATAGTTTTAATTAACTATGATAACCATGACACAAATACAGAAATATGGAACAATCCCAGTTTAAAGGTTGCACTTCTGTAAATGCATGCATGGATGTGCATATACAAATGCACAGAATACATAAATAAAGAGTGTATTTATTTAAAGGTTGGTGGTTTTGATGGTGCCAGTGATTTGTGGTGTGTGGAGGCCTACAATCCGCTCTCTAACATCTGGACTGATGTTGCATCAATGAACAACCCACGCAGCAACTTTGGCATTGAGGTGAGATGTGGACAGTTAATATCTGTATCTGGTGAAACTATGAAATAACATTACAAAAATGATTTGATGATAATGAATATGGGGAACTTTTTTTTTGCTTCCAAATTGAGAAAAATTGGAAAGTTGCACCCTAAGATTGTAGAAGGCTTCGATGATCAATGTGTGTGTCAAAACATTCTAACTATGTTTAAATTAAGTGTTGCATCTATAATAAGATTTATTAATGTAAAGTTTAAGACATTAGCTGTACATTATTTATTTTCCTTTTTACTTTCCTCAAAATCCAGGTAGTTAATGGTCAGTTGTTTGCTGTTGGAGGCTATAATGGATTCGACACCATCTCTGATGTGGAGCGCTACGATGAGAAGACAGATGAATGGTAATTTCCACAAACACTGAATCTTACAGATCATTTTACACTGCATTAGATATAAATATAAGTCTAAAAATCTAATACTATATTTCATTGCATTCCTTCATTGCATCTGTTTTCTATACAGGTTTGATGCAAATAAAATGGCCATTTCCCGCAGTGCTCTGAGCTGTTGTGTAGCATCAGGATTGCCTAACATGGCACAGTATGCTGCCCTACGAGACACCGTACAGACACAAGACGAGTCTGACAGTGGATGATCTCCTTCTACCAGATCATGACAGTCATGTCTCCTGAATAAATGCATTCAAAAAAAGAGGCTGTCTTCTAAATGTTAAACTTTCTCTCAGGTGTAGTGTTGTTCATTTAAAAAATTAAACCTTGCAAGGGATCTCTACAGCTCAACAAACAAACATATAATATTGAGAATTATTTTTACTGAGTAAACTATTTATTGCTTTATTAAACTTTGTATGAATTACTGTAATTTCCTGGCTTCTTTTATATGATTATACATTGTGTATGATTGATTAAACTCATAGATAGTCTTTGCTAAAGAAGCATTGATTATGTGATGTTTTTATAGGCATAATCTACACATGGAAATATAACTTTGTGTTATGTTAAACAGTCAAGCCTATACAATCATTTTTGCAGTGTAATTATTGACTTCTGAAAATAATAATAATTATTATTATAGATACGCACACATGCACACAGTCATATATACATTCTCGGTCTGTTCAATCACTATTTATCGATAAAGTATAAACAAACACTTAATATTAGCAAAATATTCAAGGCGTGAATTACAGATCTGCAGAAGCACCTAATCCATCGTAATTAGCATATGGGTGATAATATTTCTACATCCATGTGACCCAATTTTTCATGCTAATTATATTTAATATCTACCTAAATGTATATATGAAACATGAGTAGAAGGGTCCCATACTTGGCTGTAAAAGTCTGTTTAGCGCCATCTAGCGTTTGAGATATTGTTTTGGTTAAGACTGGCATTGTTTTGGTTAAGACTGACTTCACCATCCATCCATCTTCTTCCGCTTATCCAGGGCCGGGTCGCGGGGGCAGCAGTCTAAGCAGGGATGCCCAGACTTCCCTCTCCCTAGACACTTCCTCCAGCTCTTCCGGGGGGACACCGAGGCATTCCCAGGCCAGCCGGGAAACATAGACCCTCCAGCGTGTCCTAGGTCTTCCCCGGGGTCTCCTCCCGGTGGGACATGCCCGGAACACCTTCCCGGGAAGGCATCCAGGAGGCATCCGGAAAAGATGCCCGAGCCACCTCAGCTGGCCCCTCTTGATGTGGAGGAGCAGCGGCTCTACTCTGAGCTCCTCCCGAGTGACCGAGCTTCTCACCCTATCTCTAAGGGATCGCCCAGCCAGCCTGCGGAGAAAGCTCATTTCAGCCACCTGTATCCGGGATCTTGTCCTTTCGGTCATGACCCACAGCTCATGACCATAGGTGAGAGTAGGAACGTAGATTGACCGGTAAATCGAGAGCTTCGCCTTGCGGCTCATCTCTTTCTTCACCACGACAGGCCGGTACATCGACCGCATTACTGCAGAAGCTGCACTGATCCGTCTGTCAATCTCCCGTTCCATCCTTCCCTCACTCGTGAACAAGACCCCAAGATACTTGAACTCCTCCACTTGAGGCAGGAACTCTCCACCAACCTGAAGCGGGCAAACCACCCTTTTCCGACTGAGGACCATGGCCTCGGATTTGGAGGTGCTGATTCTCATCCCAGCCGCTTCACACTCGGCTGTAAACCGCCCCAGTGCATGCTGAAGGTCCTGGTCTGATGGGGCCAGCACCACAACATCGTCCGCAAAGAGCAGAGATGAAATCGTGTGGTCCCCAAACCTGACACCCTCTGGCCCCTGGCTGCGCCTAGAAATTCTGTCCATAAAAATTATGAACAGAACCGGCGACAAAGGGCAGCCCTGCCGGAGTCCAACATGCACCGGGAACAAGTCTGACTTACTGCCGGCAATGTGAACCAAGCTCCTGCTCCTGTTCCAGTCGTACAGGGACCGGACAGCCCTTAGCAAAGGGCCCCAGACCCCGTACTCCCAGAGCACCCTCCACAGGACGCCGCGAGGGACACAGTCGAATGCCTTCTCCAAATCCACATAGCACATGTGGATTGGTTGGGCAAACTCCCATGAACCCTCCAGCACCCTGGAGAGGGAATAGAGCTGGTCCAGTGTTCCATGACCGGGACGAAAACCACACTGTTCCTCCTGAATCCGAGGTTCTACTATCGGCCGTATTCTCCTCTCCAGTACCCTGGCATAGACTTTCCCAGGGAGGCTGAGAAGTGTGATCCCCCTGTAGTTGGAGCACACCCTCCGGTCCCCCTTCTTAAAAAGAGGGACCACCACCCCAGTCTGCCAGTCCAAAGGTACTGTCCCCGACCGCCACGTGATGCTGCAAAGGCGTGTCAGCCAAGACAGCCCCACAACATCCAAAGACTTGAGGTACTCGGGGCGGATCTCATCCACTCCCGGTGCCTTGCCACCGAGGAGTTTCTTGACTACCTCGGTGACTTCAGCCCGGGTGATGGACGAGTCTGCCTCCGAGCCCTCAGCCTCTGCTTCCTCAATGGAAGACATGATGGCGGGATTGAGGAGATCCTCGAAGTATTCCTTCCACTGTCCGATGATATTCCCAGTCGAGGTCAACAGCTGCCCACCTCCACTGTAAACAGCGTTGGTAGGGCACTGCTTCCCCCTCCTGAGGCGCCGGACAGTTTGCCATAATCTCTTCGAGGCCGACCGATAGTCCTTCTCCATGGCCTCATTGAACTCCTCCCAAGCCCGATTTGTTGCCTCGACAACCACCCGGGCTGCAGTCCGCTTGGCCTGTCGGTACCCATCAGCTGCCTCAGGAGTCCCACATGCCAGCCAGGCCCGATAGGACTCCTTCTTCAGCTTGACGGCATCCCTTACTTCCGGTGTCCACCACCGGGTTCGAGGATTGCCGCTTCGACAGGCACCGGAGACCTTACGGCCACAGCTCAGAGTGGCCGCGTTGACAATGGAGGTGGAGAACATGGTCCACTCGGACTCAGTATCTCCAGACTCCCTCAGGATCTGGTCGAAGCTCTGCCGGAGGTGGAAGTTGAAGATCTCTCTGACAGGGGATTCGGCCAAACGTTCCCAGCAGACTGTCACAGTATGTTTGGGTCTGCTGAGTCTGTCCAGCTTCCTCCCCCGCCATCGGATCCAACTCACCACCAGGTGGTGATCAGTTGGCAGCTCCGCCCCTCTCTTCACCCGAGTGTCCAAGACATACGGCCGGAGGTCAGATGAAACAACCACAAAGTCGATCATCGACCTCCGGCATAGGGTGTCCTGGTGCCATGTGCACTGATGGACACCCTTATGCTTGAACATGGTGTCCGTTATGGACAAGCCGTAACTAGCACAGAAGTCCAATAACAGAACACCACTCGGGTTCAGATCAGGGGGGCTGTTCCTCCCAATCACACCCCTCCAGGTGTCACTGTCGCTGCCCACGTGGGCGTTGAAGTCCCCCAGTAGAACGACGGAGTACCCAGTCGGAGCACTTTCCAGCACCCCTCCCAGAGTCTCCCAGAAGGCCGGGTACTCTACACTGCCGTTTGGCCCATAGGCACACACGACAGTGAGAGACCTATCCCCGACCCGAAGGCGCAGGGAAGCGACCCTCTCATTCACCGGGGTGAACTCCAACACATGGCGGCTGAGCTGGGGGGCTATAAGCAAACCCACACCAGCCCGCCGCCTCTCACCATGGGCAACTCCAGAGTGGTGAAGAGTCCATCCTCTCTCAAGGAGTGTGGTTCCAGAGCCCAAGCCGTGCGTGGAGGTGATCCCAACTATCTCTAGTCAGAATCTCTGAACCTCACGCACAATCTCAGGCTCCTTCCCCGCCAGAGAGGTGACGTTCCATGTTCTTAGAGCTAGATAATGCGTCCAGGGATCGGGTTGTCGAGGCCCCTGCCTTCGACTGCCACCCGATCCACTAAGTACCGGCCCCTTACGGTCCCTCCTGCAGGTGGTGGGTCCACGGGAGGGCGGCCCCACGTCGCTCCTTCGGCCCTGGGGGGAGGCCTGACGACCGGGCGCTCGCATACGAGGCCCAACCCTGGGCCTGGCTGCAGGGTGGGGCCCCGGCTGCGCCATGCCGGGCAACGTCACGGTCCTCAAATTTATAGGCATCATAAGGGTTTTTGAACCGCTCTTAGTCTGACCCGTCACCTCGGACCTGTTCGCCTTGGGAGACCCTACCAGGGGCATATAGCCCCAGACAACATAGCTCCTAGGGTCGTTCGGGTAATCAAACCCCTCCGCCACGGTAAGGTAGCAGTTCAAGGAGGGGGCAACACGTCTTTTGCAAACAAAAGTATAAAAATCAAAATTCGGCAACAACCAGGTATATAAATGGGCTGTATAAAAAGATTACACACTTTTAAGGTTTTTATTATATAGCTTTCTTATTTAAAGAGTTGATTGAGCGATGCAACAATGCGCGATTATTCTCCAGCACGTCACATCTCTCACAACAGTTTTAATCAGCATTTAGTCCAAATTTGAGGTTTAATTAAACAATAAATGTCACATGATTATCATGTTTATTGATCTCCTTTAAACTCACTCAGGTAATGCACCTGTGCAAAGACGGCGAGTTAAACTGGTAATGGCAATGGCAATGGCAATTTATTTATATAGCACAATTAAATACAATTTACATTGTCCAATGTGCTTTACAGTAATTAATAAAAAATCATACAAACTAACAACAATAAAACGACAGTACAAATATAGATTTGAATAAAATATCATAAAATAAATGCTTCACCAATTTAAAATAATAGTGAGATACAATGGAATGGTGCGTCAGCATGTGTTAAATGCCTTATCAAACAAATATGTTTTTAACTTGGATTTGAAAACAAATAACGATGAGGCCACTCTAATTGAAACGGGCAAGTCATTCCATAATCTAGGGGCAACTACGGAAAAGGCACGGTCCCCCCTACCCTTCAATTTTGACTTCGGGATAGACAGGAGTCTCTGATTTGATGACCGAAGCGATCTAGTTGGATGATGCTCAGTCAATAGAGCAGACAAGTAGGGTGGAGCCAGACCATTTAAAGATTTGTAAACAAAAAGTAAAAGTTTAAACTCCACTCTATAATGCACTGGCAACCAGTGTAGAGAACGTAAAATTGGCGTGATATGACTACGTTTTTTTGCACCCGTCAGAAGTCTAGCTGCCGCATTTTGTACTAACTGTAATCGTGACATCGTTGAGTGACTAATCCCAACGTAGAGAGAGTTGCAGTAATCCAGCCTTGAAGAAATAAATACGTGTATTACTTTTTCGAAATTTTTAAAAGAGAGAAATGTCTTTACTTTTGATAATAGTCTTAGCTGAAAAAAGCAGGATTTCACAACTAAATTTATTTGCCTCTCAAATTTCAAAGTTTCATCAAATACTACACCCAAATTTCTCACCCACGGCTTCACACAAGAAGACAGACCACCAAAATTTACTTTAGGAATGGTGGAAAAGTCAGAGGGTCTAAATAAAATAATTTCCGTTTTGCTCTCATTAAAATTCAGAAAATTTGAAGACAACCAAGTCTTTACTTCGGTCAAACAGGCCATAAGAGTTTCCAGATTATCTGACGAGCGTTTTAAGGGCAGATAAATTTGAGTGTCATCCGCGTAAAAATGGAATGACAACCCGTGTTTTCTAATAATAGAACCTAGTGGAAGCATGTATAAAGAAAAGAGAATGGGGGCCAGAATAGACCCTTGAGGAACCCCACATGATAGCACAGCCTTACTAGAGGAATATTCACCAATCTTCACTGAGAAGCTTCTGTTTGTAAAATAAGATATAAACCAATCCAGTGCACTGCCAGTAATGCCTGCACACTGTTCCAATCGGGCAATAAGTACAGAGTGATCTACTGTATCAAATGCAGCAGTTAGATCTAATAGCACAAGAACTGCATAGTCGCCAGAGTCACAGGTTATTAGTACATCATTAAAAACCTTAAGCAATGTAGTCTCTGTCGAGTGATGTTTTCTAAACCCAGATTGAAAGGTTTCAAAAATCGCATTATCAGTTAAGAAGCTTTGTAATTGTTGGAGGACTATTTTCTCCAAAATTTTAGTCATAAATGAAAAATTGGAGATTGGTCTAAAATTGGCTAACACTGTGGGGTCCAGGTTTTGTTTTTTAAGTAAGGGGTAGACTGATGCATGTTTAAGCGGTTCAGGTATAATACCAGTTTCTAAGCAATGATTTAGCATGACCAGAAGAAAAGAACGAACATCATCAAATACTTGTTTGAGAAAAAACGGAGGAATAACATCAGCAGAAGAGCCTGAAGGCCTAAGGTGCTCTACTATTTCTTGAAGCTGAGTGTCAGTAATATGATTAAATCGACTAAAAACAGCCGTACAGCTATTGTGAATTGAGGGATCAGAAGGAGATGGAATAATTCCTAATCTTAGATCATTTATCTTACTAACAAAAAACTTTAAAAAGTCCTCACACATAGATGAAGACACATCAGCAAGAGAGCAGACCAAGGGGTTGATAGTGGCGTTAATAATTTTAAAAAGAATTTTGGGTCTATGACAGTTCTTATTAATAATTTCAGTAAAATACCTTGATTTGGCTACTTTTAGCGATTTCTGATATTGAGATAACGAATCTCTTAACATTTCAAACGAGACCTGAAGTTTGTCTCTTTTCCATTTACTCTCCTACAAATCTGCCTAAGAGAGCGTATTGTATCATCTCGCCAGGGTTCAGTTCTTGGTTTAAAATTTTTTACCTTGAGTGGTGCAACTGTGTCTAAGACGTTTTCACATATAGAATTAAACATAGACAACAGCTCTTCAGCACTCATATTACCAAGACAGTCTTCCATTGGTAGAGTAACATCATGGAAAGCTAAAGAAAAGGCATTTTTGGTAGCATTCGTAATAACCCGAGAGCGGCAAGCGTGATTAATAGATTTAGGTGCATCAAAACTAAAAGGAATAGAAAACAAAATGGACTTATGATCAGAAAAACCATTCTCACACACCTCAAGATTACAGAGGGAAAAACCATGAGATAACACTAAGTCAAGTGTATGTCCATGATGATGAGTGGGAGTGTTGACTTGAAGAGCCAAATCAAAGGCATTTAATAAATTAGAAAATTCCTTAGCTAGCAGGTCGTCAGCACAGCAAATATGAACATTAAAATCTCCTAAAATCAAAAGTTTTTCATATTTCGGAATAAACTCTCCCAGGAAGTCCGCAAAGTCAGTTAAAAACTCCTTGTTGCATTTAGGAGGACGATATATTACTGCAATCAAAAGAGGCTTGTTAAGTTCTAGCGTAAACAGCTGTAGTTCAAAGCTGTTATACTCCTTCAACACAATATTACGGCAAGAGAAAGCGTCCTTGTAGATGGAGGCCAATCCTCCACCTCGACCAGTCAAACGGGGGGAATTAAAAAATGCGCAGTTTGACGGTAACAGTTCAGAAAAAGGACTTAAATCCCCAGCAGAAAGCCACGTTTCAGTTATAAATAAAAAATCCAGATCCAGAGAAGAGAAGAAATCATTAATGATGAAAGTCTTATTTACCACAGATCTGGCGTTAATCAAGGCCATTTTTAGCCAAGACCGGTGCTCGGTAGATACCTCAGTTTGCTTCGCCCTAGGTAGCGTGCGAAGATGGTCTGTGCACACTCCTCCATAGAAGAAGCGAGGAGAACAGATGCCAGGAAGCGGAACCGCCGCAGTCGGAATCAAGGGTGTAATCCCAGTGTGTACTGGCTCCAGAGAGCGCCATCGGATGAAGCATTTCTTGTCAGAAACCTCCGCAAGGAGCCCCAGTGGAAGCTGAGACTCACGATGGAGCGCCAAGAAGAGCTTTAACTTCACAGCTATGCCACCCCGTCTTCCGCGTCGTCTCCTGCGCTTTTTCACCGGTAGGGAGCACGGCCAACGGCGCAAATAGTCAGGTATAGACAGCATTAAGGGAGGGGGAGCATGATATGAACCAGTTCTAGCTTGATTAAACAGTTCGTTTGAAACGACTTCCAAGTTTAAAAGAGATAGTCGGTCATAAGTTAATACTGGTGAAGCACACTGTGTCAATTGAAGTGTAGAGCAAAACGAAACAAACAAACTAGACAACACAGCAAGCGCAAGACGGCAGGCCACATACAACGGCGCCATCTTGATCCTTTTTATCCTGGTGTTTGAGTGATTAAAATTACAATTCATAAAAACGTCTTCCTCCAATTCCTCCATCCTCATTCTGGATAAAGGTCAGATGTTTAGAGTCTGGCATGATGTCAATACAATTTAACAATAAGGATTCAACATCAGAGTTAGGATACTGAACTTACAAATGAATAAGCTGCGATCCATAATGAACTTAATTTACATAGAAAAGAAATGTCTTTACTGAAATGTCCAAAACTGTATTTAAATACGGCAGAGAGCTATTTATACATGTTTTACTGTGAAGTTGGAGAGTGGACGTGTTGTGAAACACTCTCAGTAACCGATCAGAAATCAGTGTCAAGAGTCATCAGTCAGGCAACAACGAAGTTGGAAGAAAAAAAGCATGTAAAACTGTAAAGGATAAAAAGTATTTAGAGGAAGAAAGTAAACAATCACATCTGGTTCATAATGTGATGTTCTCAATACATTTGCATTAAATTCTTAATTAACATCTAAAAACAAAATGTAAAAAATGTGCATGTTTTCCTGGTAGTGAGGAAGGTTTACCCATCAGCACTGCTTTACACCAGTGGTGTTTACCGATGTACAGGGATGAGGAGGATTTCACACTTGAGACGAAGGTCGAGTCTGACACTGACAATAGTGATGATACAGTAACAAACATTAAAGTTGTCATTGACTGGACACAGATCAGCACAGCTTTTTAAGGAGGATATTTTTAGTGTCTAGCAATGTCTATTTTTTCAATGAATTTTAGAGCCTTTTCAGAGGCGGCAGTAAAGCAGTAATATTAATATTAAATATGAAATATTAAAGGGAAAGAGGAACTGCATAAGAACTTCACTTTGCAATGCGTCTCTTCTGAACATAAACCAACACATTCATTTCACAAAGGACCTTTTGAAATCAGTGATTTTATGAACAGGTGGTTATTAATACATTTCTAATACAAATAATGACTCATGCGTTTATAACACTCCTCCAGAGGTAGACGGAGTTCACTGGGATTTTCATGCAAGTAATAAAAGCGAATCATGTAAATAAATGTAACGTCATTTTGCTGGTTGATTGAGGATGTGCTCAAATATCCACACGGTTGATCTGATGTTTGACCTCCTGATGCTCTTGTAAACGCTGTGATAAACCTCATATTAATGGCCACGGGTTTATAATTGAACATGTATAAATGACTGATGTTCAGATCTCCATGTTCTTTAGGCTTTGATGATGGAAGTAAAGCTCTAGATCTGATTCTTCAAAACAACCTGAACATCCTCGATCTTCTAACCGGAGTCATCGCTGTCCTTTCTGTCTTGAGCTGAAGAAAACAACACAACATTTCATTTGAACTGACGGCCATTTAAAACCTGAGAACTTGTGTGTTTCTGGTTCAAAAACACCAAGATTAAATAGCAAACATTTCAAGTGCAAATGGATGAATATGTTGTTTATCTTTATTGAAATGAACTGAAACATTACTGAGGTTTGGCAGTGAAATGTCCTTGGATCTGCAGCGTCCTGAAACACAGAATAACAGCATTATAATATCTTCATAATCAGCACAGATATGGCAACCATTTGAGTAGTTACAGTATGTTTCATGAAATGTGATTTGAAGGAGAGACTATTAACATTACTTGGCAGTGGCAACAGCAGGGCATTCTGGGTAATGGTGTTCTGATCTGTGTCTTCTCTCTCCATGGCTGGAAAAACACATCTATAGTTTCACATCTGTGTTTCTGACAGACTAAAACTACAAAACACAAGAACGTCTCAACTCACCGAAGTTAGGCAGAGAGAAGTTCTTGGAGCCCATGGCACCTATAAAAGTCATGAAGGACACGTTGAGTGAGTGAGATGAAGAATCAGCGTCAGATAAGAGATGAATTCAGATGTTCTGACCTCGAGCCGCTGCTGGAGTCGCTTCAGTTTCACACAGACTTTGAGTGTCATGAACCTCCTCAGCTGAAAGAGAACGAGAGGAGCCATTAATGAAGCAGTGTGTGTGTGTGTGTGTGTGTGTGTGTGTGTGTGTGTGTTCAGGACCTACTGTGAACCTCCTCAGCTGAAAGAGAACGAGAGGAGCCATTAATGAAACAGTGTGTGTGTGTGTGTGTGTGTGTGTGTGTGTGTGTGTTCAGGACCTACTGTGATCCTCCTCAGCTGAAAGAGAACGAGCCATTAATGAAACAGTGTGTGTGTGTGTGTGTGTGTGTGTGTGTGAGAGTGTGTGTGTGTTCAGGACCTACTGTGAACCTCCTCATCTGAAAGAGAACGAGAGGAGCCATTAATGAAACAGTGTGTGTGTGTGTGTGTGTGTGTGTGTGTGTGTGTGTGTGAGAGTGTGTGTGTGTGTTCAGGACCTACTGTGATCCTCCTCAGCTGAAAGAGAACGAGCCATTAATGAAACAGTGTGTGTGTGTGTGTGTGTGTGTGTGTGTGTGTGTGTGTGTGTGTGTTCAGGACCTACTGTGAACCTCCTCAGCTGAAAGAGAACGAGAGGAGCCATTAATGAAACAGTGTGTGTGTGTGTGTGTGTGTGTGTGTTCAGGACCTACTGTGAACCTCCTCCACACTGGGATCTGTGGGGTTTTCTTCTTCTGGATCAGTGTTTAAAGCACATCTTTCTGGTCCTGATGAAGTTCAGAATGAATAAAATGATGGTTATTAAACATGTTCATGCATTTAGTCATCAGCTGTACAGTGACAGGAGCTTTTTAACAATTCAGACTCACTCATTTCCTCCAACAGTTCTGGTTTCATTTCCCATATTCCCGAGTATTCTGCACAGTTATCTAAAATAATGAATATTAACACAGTCAGTTTCCTCATATCATCTCGTGTCACTTCAGTTTATGATCAGAGAGATCTGTGTAAAGATTTCAGAAGATTTACTTTTGTACGAAGAATGATTTAATAAAATGATGTTGTATGTGAATGTGTTGTTTTGATGTAGTTTGCTTCTTAATGATATGTTGATTTTTATGCTAAATAAATTGAACAAATAAAGAAATTAAATATTAGTGAATGTGAACTCACGTATTATCCTACAATCTGAGGGAGAGAGAGAGAGAGAGAGAATTCAGAGATTATGATTTGTGTTCATAAATATTAACCATCAGGTCTCTTCATTTCACTTCAGTTTGTCATCATCAGAATGAGATGTAAAGATTTAATGCCAGATACGCATCTTGACTCATAAACAGTTTGTGCAACATATATGTAAGGAATAATTTACGACAGGCCATTGAATTATTAGAAAAATAATGACTGAATAATGACTTCTATGACTAAATTCTATAATTGTTTAGAAAGACTAATTCTTTTTTTTTTTTTTGAAAATCAGCAGAGGACAACCTGACAAATAGTTTCCTAAAATATACAAATTTTATATACTGTACATGGACTCACCTAATATTGATCCTCGATAACCACCCTTGACTAAAAGATACAGAGAGGAATGTTTAATGACACAGTTCTGTTCTCTGATTCACAACAAGACTGATTACATGAGAGTGTTGCAGAATGTGTGAATATATTATAGTGTTTCGACTATAGGTAACTGGTTCAATTCTGAAATTATAAATATTAACAGTCATTCTGCGCTTCTATTCATCCTATATAAAGGTCTTACAGGAATAATACTCACTTCGACGTTTAACACATTTTCTCAGCAGATAAAAAACAAGAAGAATGATGACAAGAACAACTAAAGCCACTATAAATCCAGTGAGCACCCGCAGCCGGACATTCACTCCTGTCACAGAAAAACATAAAGATTTAGTTCAGTTCTAATGAAGCAAACGAAACAGTAATAATGAAGTGATCTTGTGAACATTAACTGTGATGACTGATCCTGTTACCGCAGCGGATGATGAGCGGTTCAGTCAGAGTCTGGTGCTTCACCACACACTGATACTGGGATCTTTCAGACGGCAGGATCTCCAGGCTCTTCTTCAGCTGAAAGGATCCGTCAGCGTTCGGTCTGATTCCCTCTGAGTTCAGCTGATCATCAGGGACCGGCGTCTGATCGTGTCTGATCTCCATCTGCACATGTTTAGGGTAGAAGCCTGTGGCCAAACACACCAGCAGAGACGAGACTGAAGATCCAGACGCTTTTACAAGAGTGTGAACACGAGGACGAGCTGCAGGACAGACAATGAAAATAATAAACCTGCATGAAAGAATGCATTCAAATATCAACCCTAGAGATTCTGATGGAAACTCACATTCCATGATGATCTTTCCCTCTCGCTGAAGTTCAGTGAATCTGGTTAATGTTTCCACACATTTCCTCTCCAGGCTGGAAACTGATTCTCTGTCCCAGATGATGTCATGGTCGAGGACTAAAGGCTTCCAGTGCATTGAGAGGTCAAAGGTCAAGGTCTGGCCATCATAGGCGTATTCATCAGAGCCATGAAGAAACATTACTGGACCATTAGAGTGACGTTCAACAGCACAGCCGTGCCTCCACTGAAGAACATGAAGATCTAGAGGAACACAGAAGATTAAGAACAGAAGATAAAACTGTTATCTTTTTTTTTTTTATATATAAATATTTAAAGTAGAAGATTTATGTATTTGCATGCCAAATTTTCTACATGGCAGAAAATTTACAATATCAAAACAAACTTATGTTCTAAAATATATGTATATTGTACATGTTAGTTAACTGCAAAAATGATATAAAATCAACCGGTTTAAGAAAATGTTAATAATATGCAGCCAATTTTGTCGTTCATATCAGCATTAGTAAATTGTTTGATCTCATGTATGTTAAATTTCAATAGAAATGAAATTTGCTCGCATTACTTGTCATAAGTTTACTCTAAACATAAACATAATTACCTGTGTCCCGTGTGCTGTTCTCATTCCTCTTGTCCATCAGTGTTTTAATGTTGATCTGAAGCCACTGTTGTTTATAATGCAGATCATCACTTTCATTAAAGAGTCTCTCAGATTCCTCACACAATCGAGTCATGAAATCTGCTTTATTCACACTGTTACACAAACTCATCTGTATGTCATCCAGTTCGACTGAGTTGTAGAATTCATACTCTTCTCCAGACATCAGAGGTTTAGATACGGCGCTGTATGTGTAGTATAGAGAGTGCATTTCTGACATGAGGACGAAACAATTTACAACAAGTAAGAAACAGAGTTTAAACATTAACCTGCCCAATTCAAAGGCAAGAAGTATAAGCACACTGGAAGAATACATTTAAAGGTAACTAAATGGATTAAACATAAATATATATAACAAACTATAATTATAAATCAGTGGCCTATCAAGTTAAACCAAACTTTTCAGCATTCTCTTGACAAAAGTCTTTTTGCCCATAAACACATTTACTTGATTTAAATGCGTTAGCATAATCTATAGTGCAACTAAAGGTGAATGCAAAGTTTCACATAGTAAAAATAACGGAGACATCAGAGTTTTCTTAGCACTCTTTACTACATTTCTGACACGAGGAAGACAGAATAAACAAGTTTAAACAGGTCAAATGCATGCATCATTTAATACAGGCATATCTACAAAGTTTAATATAATTCAGTAACACTTTTACAATGAGGTTTAATTTGTTAATAAACTACATAACATGAACTAACAATGAACAATAGCCTACTTGTGAAACACTTACTAATCTTAGTTAATGTTAATTTCAATATTTACTAATACATAATTAAAAATACAGACACATGTGAAGGCAAAGTTTAACCGGGTTAGAAGAGATTTCTTACCACTGTGAGAGGCAACAATAGCCGAAACCACAAGGAGAACTTTGACTGAGGCCATTGCTGATGGGTTTGTGAAACTGTAAAACCTGTAAAACCACATTCGTGACGTGTGACTCACTCTCAGGCTTGGGAGGGTTACTTTAAAAATGTATTCCGTTACGGTTACAAATTACTTCATAAAAAAAGTGTTCAGTAACGTAATCCAAGTACCACAATATGAAAGTAATGTAATCTGATTACTTTTGGATTACTTCAAGGTCAATTATTATTAAAAAAAAACAAAAAAACTTTTATTTATTACGAATTTCACAGCCCTGAATATATGTAAAGGACTATACAGACATCTAGTGGCTACAGTATGGTATTACAGATTATTTTGTTTTATTTTTAACTAACATGTACAAGGAAAAAAAAATTAATAAAACACAACATTTAAAAATTCTACACACAATCATATTATAGTTTATTTTAAAATAGGCCTACATGTTGACTAAAGCCGTGATCTTTCTTAATTTGCCTGATTTAGCTAGGGCCGTTGGCAGTGAGTTCCCCTACGTTACCTAGACAGCAAACATCCCGTTAAGAGAGAAGAGATTAAGAAAGGACATTTTGGGTACTAAAAAAGCTACTCTCCTAATTTCTACAGATTCCAGCATCCATTAATTGAAAGCGTTTTTACCATAGACCGTATATAAACTGGACACAGCGACCCCATTGGATTCAACAGAGACAAGTGAAGTCAATTAGAAGCACTCACTTCCTGATGGCTGAGCGACTGCGCAGACTCAAACTGAGCTTGACGACGTAGATGTGACGTGAGCAACCCGTCTGTCTTCTAGGAGCTGTGCCGAGAGAAATCTGAATCATTCCCTTCCGAATCTTGCAGAGACGGAGAGTATAGGAGCTGTCCATGAGCAGGAGCAGGAGAAACTTTTGCTAAGTATTCTGATTAATTACTTTGTCATTTTGCCTCCACGTCCCCCCGATTGCCCGCGAGCTTCGCCTCCTGTCCATACGGTAATCTCTCTACTGTGCGACAGAGAGTTGCGTGGTTATGACGCAATCGTTAGCCTATTTTTACAAAAATTGCTTCTACGGGGCCATAACGGTAATGGAGCCTTTTATACATTGTCGTGTTTCTTTAGAAATAAATAATGGACAAATGGAGTCTTTAAACGCCTCAGATGTAAAGTTATTCGCTGTCAAAGTGACGCCAAAATGAATGGGAGTCAATGGAATGCTAACAGCAGGTGATGGTCCGCTAATCAATGGCGGTGCCCAGGGAAGCTTCAATATTTTATGAAACAGTGCCCCCCTGGTTTTTACCCACGGGCAGCATCGTTTCTACTGTCTTAGGAGATTGTAAACAGCTGTTATTTGCGCATGCACCAGCGGGTGGCACACGTGAGTCACTACTGCCAACAGAACCAGGACTACTATCTACTATCAAGCAGCGCTTAATATAGTTATGACAAAATACTGATTTATTTAGTTTTAAATGAAACCATTGTAATCCTTAAAGTATTCCCACTTTTTTCATAATGTAACTATAATCGGATTACTACGCTTTTTGACGTAACTGTAACGAATTACAGTTACTGCATTGTTGTATCCTGATTACATAACGCCGTTACATGTATTCCGTTAATCCCCAACCCTGCTCACTCTCCAGTAGCAGTATTAACATGGCATTTGACGCACAGAAGCCAATGGCACATGCCACTATGAGTATTGGCACATCCGGTCTTCATTGGCATGTGGCAGTGGATAGCATAGATATCATATAATAAAGGCTAGATGTCTCGTCCGCGCTGCTGGCCAATGGAGGTCGACGTCCGCACACGGCGGCCATCTTGCCACAGGGAGCTCGCTCACTCATAACATGCTGCATGTACTTTTAAATAACCATAACTTTCTCAATTTTCTACCGATTTTCAAACGGTTTGGTTTGTTATAAACGTCAGAGATGTAGTTATGACACTGCATACATATGAATAATTATAACAATGGACTTCCATATGAAATAATTATAGCCACATTAATAACGTTTGTAAGAAACCAAACCGTTTGTAAATCCGTCAAGATTTCAGCGAGATAAGAGGATTTGTGTGCGTGCTGATCACTCACCTTAATTCACAGCTTCCCTGTGGCAAGATGGCCGCCGGTGATGCCGGAAATGACTCTTATGGATATATGGTGGATAGTGGCATGTGTCACTGACATTATTGCATAGTGGAACATGTCGCCGTGTGTTGTGACACCTCCAGTAGTGACTGACAGATTAATCGAGCACCTATACTGACGTAATTGTGACACAAAATCCTAAATAAATAGCCTAATTTTGTGATATTTTTAAAATATCAATTAAAAGCAGTCAGTAATATTTTTTCAAACATGTTATTTGTCACGCCTATATTTGAATGTATGTGCCACTGAATGTTGTAATACCAGTGATACTTTGTGTTGTTTATCTCGCAAAGTCACAAACTGCCCATTCTAGGAAAGACACTAAATAAATCTATCATGGCTATTACCAGTCGCGTCCGTTACTGTAAACCTTTATTTTTGCGTGATGCTGCTCGGACGCACGCCAGTAAGGTGTCAGTATAAGTGAGTAACATCTCTTCTTCATTTAATTCCATAAAATTATTTTTGAAATATTAAAGGTACTGAGGAAGGTTCTGCGTGACCGAAACGTTTGTTGAATTTTTAAAATGTACTGATCACTTTTTTGCACTTGTATAAATAAAGAAGATTGCTAGTAGCTCGGTATGTAATCCTTTTCAGATAGGGGTGAATTCAGGTTGACTGGGACACTTTTTGCCTTTGAGATGACTGGAAAAAATTGTCCCAATCAACCTGAACTCACCCCTACATAGCCTAACTAATGATTTTTAATAATTGGAAGGACTTTTTGGAAGGACTTGAAATATGAAAGCCACAAATGAGAATCTTGAGAATTTTTACTGACTTTAATGCGTTTAATTGATATTTTATAAATATTTTATAAATATCACAAAATTAGGCTATTTATTTAAGATTTTGTGTCACAATTACGTCAGTATAGGTGCTCGATTAATCTGTCAATCACTACTGGAGGTGTCACAGCACACCTGTTGTGTGTTTATGCTGAATTAAAACAGTAAAGCAACATGAAATTCCCCACAGTGGTAGTCAGATGTAGAACAATAATCTGGTGGAGTTTGCAGAAAACAATTTGATTTTATTTATTTTATTATATATATATTAAAAAAAGTCTACCGACACCAAGCGCCTACACCTTTAGCCTGCCACGCAACCTTGTGTAGACGCGCAGTATATTTTTAGCGTAGATGGCGTGACCGCGCTTCTCCGGAGCACAGATGGCGTGACCGCAGTGGTCAACTGCAATGAAGATGCACGTGTGTTTCGTTGAGGATTTATTGGGAGTACGTGTGCCTTTTTTTTTAGATGAACTCACACGATATAACACCACTTTATGAAATGAGGCAAACTCTCGTGCGCTCCGCAGTCCACAATGACTAGGGATTCACAGAGGTGTAAAGAGTACCTGAAAACCATACTTGAGTAAAAGTACATGTAGCAAGGTAAGTAGGAGAGGGGGAGGGGGATTGTGAAGCAACTACCAATCCCATTACAGATTGCTGACAGGGTGGCCCAATTTAAAGGACAGGCAACATGGAAAGGCAGCCGGGGTCCTTGCAGCACCAGGGGCATGTTCAAGTTCAAAACGGTGCTCAACGTTTTGCTACGGTTTCCGGGTTGAACGTCATGTTTCCTGGAAACGGCGTGCACCGGGGTTTGAGATACGTTTTCTCTTGTTTGGTGGGTGTGTCAGAACTAGTGATGGGCGGATCGATCCTGAAGTATCGATACTTCGATACTGACGTGGTATCGAAAAGGATCGATCCTCACATAAAAATATCGATCCAAATGTGTATTTTTTTACCAGTAATTTTTTTATTAATTTAGCACGCAATTCAGTGCGTAAAATAAGCTTCTAAGTGGAAAAATAAGCAAATGTTAGCGGATAATTGTGTAGGATAGAACTTTTTCTCCTAGTCATCTGGATACAAGCCGAAACCAATCAATCAAAGAGAGCATTCGATGCTGGTGCTTCGCTGAGCTCACAGGCCCAGTGCGTTTGGGAAACGAAGCCTTGCTTAGATGACAGAGAAACAATCGGGAGTTATTTCGCAATAAACAAACCAAAAGTGTACATAACGGTTCAAAATGTTGACATCAGTAAGATTTTTTTAATGAAATTAATATTTTTATTCAACAAGGATCGATGCATTAAATTGATCAAAAGTGACAGTCAAGGGTTTTACACTGTTAAAAAAAATCTACTTCATATAAATGCTGTTCTTTCAACTTTGTTCATCAAATAATTCTACATAAAATGTATCATGGTTTCCACAAAAATATGAAACTGTTTTCAACACTGATAATAATAAGAAATGTTTCCTGAGCAGCAAATCAGCATATTAAAATGAAATATCATCATGACTGGAGTAATGATGCCGAAAATTCAACTTTGATCACATGAATAAATTACAGTATACTATGGCATAGAAAACAGATGTTAAATTGTAATATTACAGTTTTTACTGTATTTTTGATCAAATAAATGCAGAAGAGAATTAAAAATCTTACAGACCCCAAACTTTTGAACAGTAGGCTAGTACTAGTAGGCTAGTAGTAGGCTAGTACTATAATAAGGGTAGTTTTGTAAAAGTCACTGGCTAATTACTGGCGAGTTGAGAGCACAAATCACAAAATATTTAGGCCTAGTAGTCATGAAAACATATTCAGATTTAGCATATTAATGATGCATTCACCTCATAAATCATGACACACTGCTCTAGCACAGGACAGTGCATACAAGTTCAAGTGTATGCTTTTAAAATGAAAAAGTATTGGTATCGGTATCGATATCGGCGATACTGGCCCTGTATTTACTTGGTATCGGATCGATACCGAAATTTGCAGTATCGCCCATCACTAGTCAGAACTGCAGTTCAATCAGCAGCAACATGTATATACTGTAAAGCATGCGGTATTAAAGTGAACTCGCACAATGGGTTCAAGGAAAGTAATTTACAAATGTGTTCGATGCACGCAACAACTGAGGATATTAAAGACATGTTTGTCGTAAGTTTTATTGTAAAAATATAGGATATCAACATAATGATGTAGTTGTTTATATTTTTAGCTTCATTGCAAATGACATTTGGTATAGAAATAAACAATGGTAATTAAGTCCTAAAAATGAGAAAGAAAATACAGGGTATTAAAACAGTATGAACTACAAATAAAGTCAGTATGTGAGGCTAAATAGATGTGTTTTAGTCTGAATTAGGTAAGATGTGTGCTTCAGTTTCCACAAATCCCTTCACTCGATTGGGATGTTCTCTTTTGTTCTGGGCGGCAAGTGCAGTAACTGTAACATCGGGCATATTTTGTAGTATTAAACACATATTTATACCGACTTCATCAGGCTCAGAAAATTCTTCACAAAGAACACAAAGAATGGCCTTCTCAGCTGCCATAGTTGCAACTCTTGCGTCATCAGAACAGTGTGTTCAACGCATCACCGTTTCTGTTCAAAAAACGTTGTGCAACGTTTTGTCGGGGCTGAACGCAGCCCTTGTTTGTGACTACAGGCTACTATTACAGGTTAAAAGGTTAACTGCTTTGGATACAATTAATATACAATTTATATTAAGGATTTTTTTTTATGATATAAGAGTAAAATATAATGAATATGTAATATGTCTATAGTGCATATTGTGGTGGAAAACAATTTTCTAATACTGAATAAGAGACAAACATGGATCAATTGTCTTTAAAGATTATTTATTCCCTTGCAAGGAAAGGTCAGCAGTCGTACAGTAATTACAAAGTGCCTGCAGAATGTGACCAAGAGTGGGGGCATCCTTCATTCTTTATAGTTGACTCCCTCTATGTCATCAGAGTGGATAAATGAACAACATGTCCCATAACTAACACATTGTTGTACTACCCTTGAGTAAAGGCCCTTTGTCTTAGTCATATACATTCAGCATAACTTTTTGTCAAGTCACGTATACAAGGTCATACACGTACACTTTGTTCCATCAATGTAGCAGAGAATCATGGGACTCTGCATGCAATCCTCGTCTCATTTTACTACATTAATCTTATTACTATGAATATAAGAAAATTACACATATAGAACATATTACATTTCTTCCACAATTTATTTAGCAAAATGCTCTTCTCTAGTTTTTATTTTACTTTTTTTTTTAGCTAAATAACATGGTCATTGTATGGCTTTCCTGAGGTAAATGATTTTAGAGAGAAAGAGCAAAATATAACTTGTCCTACACTAATTAATGGGAAGCAAATAGAAATTAATTATAAATGCCTCTGTATATTTTCGGACCACTATAGCTCAATGGGACGCATGGACTGATGGTTTTATTTCTTAAAGGGGGAGTGAAATGCTATTTCATGCATACTGAGTTTTTTACACTGTTAAAGAGTTGGATTCCCATGCTAAACATGGACAAAGTTTCAAAAATTAAATTGTACGTTTAAAGGAGTATTTCTGTGCCAAAAATTGTCCTTCCGGTTTGTCACAAGTTTCGGAAAGTTTTTTTCGAGTATGGGTCTTCGTGACGTCAGCTGGGGCGGAATTTCCTTATATGGGTCCTAAGGGCACTTCTCCATGAATAGCGTGGGCGCGCGCGCACCCGTAGACCAGAGTGAGAGAGCGAAAGCAGTACCTCATCCAAGCGCTGTGCTCGGCTTTAGGAAAGTCAATGTCACCAAAGAAGTGGGTTTTTGGTTGCCAGGGCAAGACAACCCTGCACAGATTCCCAAAGATTCCCAGCATTAAGGGACCAGTGGATGGAGTTTGTTTTTCCTGAGCATCAACGGAGTTGTGTAAGACTGTTTGTTCCCTGCAGTTCGACGATGATTGTTTTATAAACAAAGCCCAGATCGACGGATTTGCAGATCGTCTAATGCTTAAGGATCGAGCAGTCGCAATGATAAAGGTTCACGGTCGTGCGTTGGAACCGGGCGGTGAGTAAAACTGTTGAACAAATGTCTCTGTGTGTTGTTACTAGCTCGGCGCGTTAGCACAGCTTTAGCTCCGCCCACACGGCCCGCCTTCAGCCGCTCGTTTTTTTCCGGAAAGACTCGGTACAGCCTATCTTTCTTTTATAAATATAATAAAACTTAAGACTTTTTGGAGATATGAAGGATGCAATACTACTCTATAGGTACTCAAGATTAACAGGAGATTAAGTGAAAATGAGCATTTCACCCCCCCCTTTAATAAATTGCTGTCTTTTACTGTCCATAGCAGAATGCTTGTGATGTTATGACATTCTGTGTGAGTTGCTGGTATGGTAATCTTCAGAGGCTCAGAAGAAGAGTAGTAGCACAAGAAATCTGGAATTACGTTAACATATAGACCTTATGCACCAGAGAAACAAGGGCACAGTCATCTTTAGAATATTGTCTTTAACTTTAGTTTTTGCGGTCGCTCTGTAGTATATTTCTATGGCACTGCTGTCCAGGAGTAATTAGCTTTTGAAGTGGATTAACTTAATGTAAAGTTAACGAAAGTTATCATGAGGACTCTAATGTTTAAAACAGACGTCTTAACAAATGTCAGTAGACCAGGAATATTTTAACCCGTAATTTCATGAAGTCTTTAAAAGTGTGTGTCTCTCGGGTTCATGCTGCCCTCTGCTGGTTACAATAAGAAGTCAATACAGTCTCAGTATGTTCCATTGATAAAAGCTCTTGAATGACACGAGACAAAGAAAGAAACCTGTCACTTAATACAGTCTGGTTCAGTTCATCTCTGCTCCGATTAAGAGAAAACATTCAATTTACAGTAAAATCCTTTAAACTGCTTATGAAAAGGTGCCTGTAAGCTACATGACAGCAGAAAGATAATTCTACTGTATACCGTAAAAAATACTTTTAGGCAAAACTAGAAAAAGATAATATTTTTACAATTGTTTATAGCACAAAAAAAACCCTGCAAAAAATACATTTTGAATACATTGAATATAAGATTTTGCAGGCAACATGTCATACGAAAAAGAGTGCAATGTGCAGATAAAGTATTTTAGAGCTAATCAAAACTAGAAAAATTGCCTTTCCAAATTTCACTAAATAATGCAACAGTTTATTTATTACTCTAATGACTTTTACTGGGCTAGAAAACACTACTTTATTCCCTGGTATGTACAGGGTTTCCATGACTCAGTAAAATAATAGAAGAAGAATAACATTAAAGTAACAGCCTGCAGTGTGCTGACTAAATTTAGTGTCTAGTTTCCTCAAAGTCGACATGAAACGGAAGTTGAGATCATCTTTTCTTCTCTATTGTGACTGTAATAGCAATTTTTAAATCTCAATGAAAAACACAGCATCAACAGGTGTAAGAAACATTCAAGAGGCAAACTGTAATAAAGAGAAAAGTTTATTCTTTGAGGATTCTTTTCACCGAAACCGCAGCTACCCGGTTTGGAAAACAGAATACCTGTAGACTCAATAAAGCATAGACATTTTATACAGTTTCTTGGCAAAAAACTCCTCCTTCCAGGTTTCTTGTAAATTTCCAGAAAGATACCCCCTATCTTCTGCTGGTTTGGACTGGTTTCTACCCCCTGGTGCAGGTCACACTGTTCTTTGTCCCTGAGACACCCAAAGGCCTTCATTTATGACCTAAATTGCCTCCCGCTTCCCTAAGGAGAGGGCCTGGTGCTTTGTTTATTAGTTAAATAACCCTGTATTCTTCTAACCAAACTCTTCCTCGTGCTCAGGTATTTCATTATCTTCCTGCCCATCTGTTTTATTGGCCTGCTCTTTCCTGTCCCCCCTTCAGCTGCTGGAAAACCTCGCAGAAACATATGATTCAAATGGAATGAACAGTTTTGGAAACAAATGAATATAAGAAATACTGAATTTTTCCACAACAGTGACAAACACTTCTGGAACAAGAACAAATGTGGGCGGGGCTTGATTTTGTGCCCCGATGGATGGTGGTGGTTTGCTTTACCACTCTACAGATAAAGCGTTGTCGGGAAACTCAATTCGCGTATCTACCCCGAATTGATAAAATAAAATAAAATTCTGTATCAAAATTATAAGGAAACACCAGTAATTTGTTTAGGCTTGGTTTGTAGGGAATTACAAACCTGCGTACATATATTCAAATGCACATAACTATAGAACCAATTCTTAATGCGCATGTGAACGCCATCAGCGTTTCTCACAGGTTCGCGTTTAAAGTTTGTGTAGAGAGAATTGTGTCGTCTTAGCGGCCCCTAATTTAATAACAAATGATTGTTGTGACTGAAGCGAATCAATCATAACTAACTTTAGCTGGAAAATAACTTTACTAAAGAACCGCTATAAAGCCAAAACAATCTCTGTTACCTTAAATTGTACGTTTATCTCTGTAAAGATGCTTTGAAACAATCTACATTGTTAAAAGCGCTATATAAATGAAGATGACTTGACTTGACTTGCTATTGGCTGATCTCATGTGAGTGACAGGTTGCTCCGCCCTCATCATCAGAGAGGAAAAGAGAAGAGATGCACATGAATTAAAAAAAGGCCTCAAAAAGCTGCTCAGAAAAAGTTGAATTACAAGGAAATGGAGAGCAAACTCAATCCATGACCACATATCCTCATAACTCAGTGTCTGATGAAAAAAGCTGTGTTGACGGTGTGGAAACCTCCTATGACTGATGTTCAGGTGTCCACATACTCTTGGCACTGATGATGATGATGATGATGATGATGATGATGATGATGATGATGTTGATGATGATGATGATGATGATGATGATGATGATGATCTGATTCAACCAGAACAACCCATGAGCAACTGCGTGATCTTCTGACTGGAGTCACTGCTGTCTTTTCTGTCTTAAACTGAAAAAACAAACAAACTGCTAATTTACACTCATTAAAAACTGAAAATATCAAATAGAAAACTATAAAAATATAAATTACTGACAGACTATTATTGTTATTTATATTTTGTTGAAATGAACTGAAACATTACTGAGGTTTGGCAGTGAAATGTCTTTGGATCTGCAGCGTCCTGAAACACAGAATAACAGCATTATATATATATATATATATATAGTATGCATATAAACACAAATTATTTGAAGAGAAACTACAGATCTTACTTGGCGGTGGTAACAGCAGGGCATTCTGGGTAACGCTGTTCTGATCAGCGTCTTCTCTCTCCATGGCTGGAAAAAACTAATTTCACATCCAGTGTCTGTGACAAAAAATCAAATCTATTAAACCCATCTCAACTCACCGAAGTTAGGCAGAGAGAAGTTCTTGGAGCCCATCGCACCTATAAAAGTCATGAAGGACACGTTGAGTGAGTGAGATGAAGAATCAGCGTCAGATAAGAGATGAATTCAGATGTTCTGACCTCGAGCCGCTGCTGGAGTCGCTTCAGTTTCACACAGACTTTGAGTGTCATGAACCTCCTCATCTGAAAGAGAACGAGAGGAGCCATTAATGAAGCAGTGTGTGTGTGTGTGTGTGTGTGTGTGTGTGTGTGTGTGTGTGTGTGTGTGTGTGTTCAGGACCTACTGTGATCCTCCTCAGCTGAAAGAGAACGAGAGGAGCCATTAATGAAACAGTGTGTGTGTGTGTGTGTGTGTGTGTGTTCAGGACCAACTGTGATCCTCCTCAGCTGAAAGAGAACGAGAGGAGCCATTAATGAAACAGTGTGTGTGTGTGTGTGTGTGTGTGTGTGTGTGTGTGTGTGTTCAGGACCTACTGTGAACCTCCTCAGCTGAAAGAGAACGAGAGGAGCCATTAATGAAACAGTGTGTGTGTGTGTGTGTGTGTGTGTGTGTGTGAGAGTGTGTGTGTGTTCAGGACCTACTGTGAACCTCCTCAGCTGAAAGAGAACGAGAGGAGCCATTAATGAAACAGTGTGTGTGTGTGTGTGTGTGTGTGTGTGTGTGTGTGTGTGTGTGTGTGTGTGTGTGTGTTCAGGACCTACTGTGATCCTCCTCAGCTGAAAGAGAACGAGAGGAGCCATTAATGAAACAGTGTGTGTGTGTGTGTGTGTGTGTGTGTGTTCAGGACCAACTGTGATCCTCCTCAGCTGAAAGAGAACGAGAGGAGCCATTAATGAAACAGTGTGTGTGTGTGTGTGTGTGTGTGTGTGTGTGTGTGTGTGTGTGTTCAGGACCTACTGTGAACCTCCTCAGCTGAAAGAGAACGAGAGGAGCCATTAATGAAACAGTGTGTGTGTGTGTGTGTGTGTGTGTGTGTGTGTTCAGGACCTACTGTGATCCTCCTCAGCTGAAAGAGAAAGAGAGGAGCCATTAATGAAACAGTGTGTGTGTGTGTGTGTGTGTGTGTGTTCAGGACCTACTGTGATCCTCCTCAGCTGAAAGAGAACGAGAGGAGCCATTAATGAAACAGTGTGTGTGTGTGTGTGTGTGTGTGTGTGTGTGTGTGTGTGTGTGTGTGTGTGTGTGTGTGTGTTCAGGACCTACTGTGATCCTCCTCAGCTGAAAGAGAACGAGAGGAGCCATTAATGAAACAGTGTGTGTGTGTGTGTGTGTGTGTGTGTGTGTGTGTGTGTGTGTGTGTGTGTGTGTGTGTGTGTGTGTTCAGGACCTACTGTGAACCTCCTCAGCTAAAAGAGAACGAGAGGAGCCATAAATGAAACATTGTGTGTGTGTGTGTTCAGGACCTACTGTGAACCTCCTCAGCTGAAAGAGAATGAGAGGAGCCATTAATGAAACAGTGTGTGTGTGTGTGTGTGTGTGTGTGTGTTCAGGACCTACTGTGAACCTCGTCAGCTGAAGGAGAACGAGAGGAGCCATTAATGAAACAGTGTGTGTGTGTGTGTGTGTGTGTGTGTGTTCAGGACCTACTGTGAACCTCCTCAGCTAAAAGAGAACGAGAGGAGCCATAAATGAAACAGTGTGTGTGTGTGTGTGTGTGTGTGTGTGTGTGTGTGTGTGTGTTCAGGACCTAGACTTGGATCTGTGGGGTTTTCATCTTCTGAATCAGTGTTTAAAGCAGCAGCCAAACCAGCACAGAATAAATAAAATGATGGTTATTAAACATGTTCATGTATTTACCCATCAGCTGTACAGTGACAGTAAACCAAACATTAAATGCAGAGAGTTTTAATTTACGGGCGTTTTATCAATTCTGACTCACTTTTTTCCTCCAGCAGTTCTGGTTTCATCTGTGTTTTATGAAGAGCTGCAGAATCACATGAAATAATAAATAACACAGATGCTCAGTCTCCTCATCTCGTGTGTTGTGCTTTAATAACTTCTAGAAGAGTCAGACTCGCCTGATAGTTGCACTAGTGATGGTGTCTTCAGTGTGTCCGGCTCTCCTGAAATGTTAAACATTAGAACAGACATTCTCCTCTTCTACCCGTATTTATGACTTTAGGGGGGTTAAATGGTACTTGGATATTTACCATAATTTCTAAATAGATAAAATGTGAGGAAAATGAAGAAAACAACAAAAATACAAGATAGAAATCCATTGAATGCATCCAACAGCAACAGCAACAGTGAGCTGGATCCTCTTGCTGGAACAATTAAATCTAAATCGGCTTCTTCTGATAGATCTGTCACAGAACAAAAATCCATTATTTGTCAAGTTTTGGTGTAAAATCACACATAACCGATAATGTTTATTAGGATGGCGTCGCTGATATCGGCCTCAGTTTGCAGCTCTTCAGTACTTTGACCATTTTATTTGTTTGTCATATTCTAGGTAATTTTATTCTGATGATTATGATCCATGATCCATCAAGTATTAGTTTAGTTTAGGGATGCACCGATACCTTCGTTTTGGTATTGCAGATACAGAGTACCGATACCAGTATTTTCACTCCATATGTCATTTTTAAATGTATTGGGTAGAGAAACCAAAAGAATATAAATCATTATTGTATAAATTAAATATAGATGGATCTTTATAAAGTTACAAAAGTTATTTAGTCAAGAGAAGTGAGTGATTTTTTTGTTGTCCTTTGATTAACATTAAAACACTGCATCAGGTTTATTAGGCTGCTGTCCCTTTAAGACCGAATGCACAAATTTGAATATACCGTCTACGTCACTTGAGATATAACTGACTATGTTCACTAATATACTCGCCAAGACGGACGGTTTTACATAATTTTGTGTGAATTCGCCCGTACAAGCGCAAGAAGTGAAAGATAATTCAATTCAGTATTCGCGTGCTGTCTGACGCGGGTTTTCGGGGTGCGCGCTTCGGATGTGTATGTTCATGAAACTGCTTGACTTGCAAACGTCCTGTAATAATGTAGGGAACCACTCGTTATACATATATCCAAGTGGAACTCACTGCAGAGTCAAACGATGACCAGCTCCTCCTCTCTGGAGGGATAGAGTTGTGGGTGGGGTTAGGGTGTGGCTGGATATTCTAGCTCCACCCATTAGGCCCAAATTACATTGGCTCCTCCCCACTTGACCTCTAGCAAGGAGGAGCTAGACTTAAGCTCCACCCATTTAGCTCTGCAGTGAGCAACTTCATAAATCAAGTAACAGTTCATGTTTTACATTCATATACAATTTAACTTTTAATCTAAATGACGTGTGCTGAGTGAACGATCAGCAATCAAGAGCATTCATCATTTCAACTCTCTCTCTCTCTCGTCAGTTAATGTTAAAGGGGTGGTTGATTATAATTTCACTTTTCTAAATTTAGTTAGTGTGTAATGAGCTGTGTAATTGAGCATAAACAAAATTTGTTGCAACAAACGGCTGGTAGGGACTACACGACATTCCTCCCGGGTTAGTGACATCACAAACCCTAAAATTTACATAAACCCCAGAAAACGATTTATAGATTATCATGACAGAATATGCTAATCAATTACTAGAAGATAAAAACACATAAACTACATAAATTCATCAACTAACTTTTCAGAAATGTCTACATGTTGTCACTTCTTTAAGGGCCGTGCACACCGGGACGAATATCGGCGCGCGTTATTCGCCAGTGTTTTTCAACGCGTTTTTTGTGTTCACACCCAAGCGATTTTCGCTGACGATGAGCCAAGTGAACATGCAAATTCATTCCCTGACATTAGATGGCGCTTAATGTAAAACATTTTTTTCTTTTATCAAGATTTTTGTAGTCGCTGTCGTGTTTGTCATATAGTTCTTTATGTTCCGACACCAACGAGAGCAGCAGCTCTACAATCATCTTGCCTTGCATCTTCCTCGTCTTATTTCTTCCCGGCAGTGTAGACGCTACTTGGCGTATATCTTCTTTGCCGTTACGTATGTGTGCTCGGCAAGACCGTTTTGTGCTTGAGCACCCCCGAGTTGTGTTTTACTGTAACTTCAGAAGCTCCAGACACATGAGCAAAAGCGCCAATCTCATTGGTCGGATTGTTTTTGACGCGGTGCGTCAAACCAAAAAAACGAACCCGAGGTGTTTTTTAAAAAATTATGCTTTTACGCGTGGCGTTTTTCACGTCGGTGTGCACACTCACATTGGCGCCCTTTGTTTAGTCACGAGGCGTTAAACGTTGGCGAATATCGTGCGCGAAATTCTTCCCGGTGTGAAGCCTTTAGTCTCTACATTTTTGTCTGACTCCGGTTTGAACATGAAAGGCTAAAAGTTTTTGAATTTTCAGTGCATGTCTGTGTGAGTGCAAGCTGTTGAAGCTCCGCCCCCTGTGCCAGGAGCAGCAGCTCATTTGTATTTAAAGGAACAGACACAAAACAGTGCGTTTTTGCTAATCCTCAAAAAGTGACCATTTTTAAAATGCTGTACTGTACAGTATAACAATATTTGTGGGGTATTTTGAGCTAAAACTTCACATACACACTCTGGGGACATCAGAGACTTATTTCACATCTTGTGAAAAGGGCATTATATCACCCCTTTAATAATAAGCTACATGCCTACAAGTTTTATTTGCCATTGACATACGACTGAACTACAAACTTTACACTGACGTCTGTTAAAAAGGGATGCGCTCGAGAAGCTCGCACACCACAGCTATATAGGCGTTACTATATTTCATTTAATATTCCATTAATTAGATACATTTACTTCATAGACAGCATTTTTTTATATCCCCATTATACTCTCTGTTATCAGTGTTTGTCTGGACACAAGTGTACAAACGCTGCCTGGTATCGGAGCAGTTTTATGAGTACGAGTACACAAGCTCAGTATCGAGCCTGATACTGATACTGGTATCAGTGCATCCATAGTTTAGTTATACTGGTGCAAAATCAAATGTAGCACAACCAATGAAGTGTTCATATTAAACCATAAAGCAAAAAACAGGTCAGCAAAACAGCAGTACCTGAATAGTTATAATAGTCATAACCATAATAATCCATGTAATCTTCTATTATGTCATTCTGGTGCTTCACCACACACTGATACTGGGATCTTTCAGACGGCAGGATCTCCAGGCTCTTCTTCAGCTGAAAGGATCCGTCAGCGTTCGGTCTGATTCCCTCTGAGTTCAGCTGATCATCAGGGACCGGCGTCTGATCGTGTCTGATCTCCATCTGCACATGTTTAGGGTAGAAGCCTGTGGCCAAACACACCAGCAGAGACGAGACTGAAGATCCAGACGCTTTTACAAGAGTGTGAACACGAGGACGAGCTGCAGGACAGACAATGAAAATAATAAACCTGCATGAAAGAATGCATTCAAATATCAACCCTAGAGATTCTGATGTAAACTCACATTCCATGATGATCTTTCCCTCTCGCTGAAGTTCAGTGAATCTGGTTAATGTTTCCACACATTTCCTCTCCAGGCTGGAAACTGATTCTCTGTCCCAGATGATGTCATGGTCGAGGACTAAAGGCTTCCAGTGCATTGAGAGGTCAAAGGTCAAGGTCTGGCCATCATAGGCGTATTCATCAGAGCCATGACGAAACATTACTGAACCATTAGAGTGACGTTCAACTGCACAGCCGTGCCTCCACTGAAGAACATGAAGATCTAGAGAAACACAGAAGATTAAGACCTGAAGATAAAATTCATAAAATCTGATGGTGATATTATTAAGTGGATATTAAGTGGAGGAGAGCTGTGCTGTCTAGGAAATAGAGTGTAATTTTGGTAATGTACCCAAATATTTTGAAACGGTCCATCACATTTGCCTGTGAAAGATTCTCAAGAGAAATGGATTTTGCATGTCAGTGTGAACATATCAAGTTCTAATAGATATATAATTGTACATGATAGTTAATTGCATGTAAAAATATATAAAATATTTGTCTAAAGATTTGCCAAGGATGTATTCAATTATGTTTGCATTCCTTTGTAAATATTTAAAATGTTGAAAACTGAACACATTCAAATACTGAATTTGTTGTTTAAATGGTTTAAGAAAATATTAATAATATGCAACCAAATTAGACTTTCAAATCAGTGCATGAGTGATTTGTTTGTTCTCTGTTCATTTTTATTGGAAGTGAAAACCACTCTTGCATTCCTCAATTATCCCAATTACTTGACAGAATTATTATGGCACAGCTTACCCCAACTGACCCCACTGTCCCATAAACATCATTACCTGTGTCCCGTGTGCTGTTCTCATTCCTCTTGTCCATCAGTGTTTTAATGTTGATCTGAAGCCACTGTTGCTTATAATGCAGATCATCACTTTCATTAAAGAGTCTCTCAGATTCCTCACACAATCGAGTCATGAAATCTGCTTTATTCTCACTGTTACACAAACTCATCTGTTTGTCATCCAGTTCGACTGAGTTGTTGAATTCATAAATGTCTCCAGATTTCGATATTACACTGTACATGTAGTATAGAGAGTGCATTTCTGAAATAAAAGAAGAAAAAAAACAAGCTTGTTCACACAAGAAAAATGTCATGTATCATTTGTTGCAGGCACATGTACAAAGTTTAACCTAAATCGGTAACACTTTAAAATGAGGTTACATTTGTTAATGTTAGTTAACTAGTCTCACAATCAAGTCATGTTTAATTTCTTGTTCTGTTTAGTTTGTAGTTCTTGCGGTCTCTGTCTGTTGTGTAGTTAGCTCTGAACTTCCTGAATGTTTATTAAAGTTTACTTGTATATTTCATTCTGTCACGCATCTTTCTCTGTGGATTATACTACTCACATTAACCGAAATAATTTAAAAGATACTTTAAAAATGTTACTAAAAATGTTTTTAATAAAAATACTTCTGAAGAATTTATTAATTAATGTTAATTTAAACATTGCTAATACATTATTAGAATCAAAAGTTGCATCTGTTAATATTACTTATAGCATATTATAAATAGTTATATTTTTACTTACAGAAACAAAGATGAATAAATACTGTGCTGCATTAGTTAATATTGACTTATTAAACTATTCAACTTTATTTCAGTGTTACTGCAGTGAACATATAATAGGCTCACAGAGCAATCATGCTTACAGGATAGACTACCCTAGAATATCATGCACTTTCCCAACTGATCCTAAACTCACTCTTCTCTTTTTGTTATCAGGTAGTGGTTTCAACAAGAGGTGATAATTTGGCAGGGAGTTGAAATAGGCACAACACCTGGTAACAGATCGCCTAGTGTAAGAACACACTTGTAAGACATTATTGTGAAGTTTTACTCCTTAATTTGATCAATTTAAAGGTAAAATCAAACACACTTAACATTAAACAGTACCAAACTTCTCAGCATTCTCTCAGCACAGATCATTTTGAACCTTGTGAATACATAATCTTTACAGTCTACAGACACGTGCATGTAAGAATATGGAAACAAACGGAGTCCTTACCACTCTGAGAGGAAGATAAAGCTGAAATCAGGAGGAGAACTGTGATCGAGGCCATTCCTGATCTCTGGCTTTCAGCGGGAAACTGTAAAAAACTTCTCACAGACTCACAGACGAACAAATGTGAAAATAAAAATTATGCTGTGCAGGGTTTCCATGTCTGTGTAAGAAGAACCAGTCCAAAGGCCAATAAAAAATAGACTAAAACCAGTTCAACGACCATATCCAAATATCAAAATTCAACACATAGCTAAAATGTTTTACAGTCACTGCATTGTACTTACACAATTTTATTAATCCATATACCCAACGAAACGTGACAGTTCATCACACACAGGAAAAGAGAAATGAAAAGAGAAAAGTGTCACGAGTCATGTAAGTACAAGAATTAAACAGGAACTTTTTTGTTTGTTTTTACCACAGTGACGAGCAGTGGTTTTCAGATGTGGAACCATCATGTATGAGAGCAACAAATGTCATGAAACCTGAATGATAATCTTTGAAGAAGCTTGATCATTTCTTTCCACAGATGTGCATTTTTGACTAAAGAGGACTGAGAATATTTATAATAATATATCACTCACAAAACACATCATCTAGCACAGTTTTATCACTGGTAGAATGCTAAATATGTCAATACAAACATTTCAGCCAAATAGGCAACAGTTTGGAGGGGGAGGGGGGAGGGGGGAGGGGTATAATATCGATGTTGAACTTGAATTAACCCACAGCAAACCTGACAATCTAGACGATGTGCACTTCTGTTTTGAAATAGTACAACTCACTTATTTCCGTCACTGTTTTCTCGAGCCAGACGAGCCGATTAATAATGTGTGTTTTTAAATTTCAGAGACAGCAGAAGAAAACATGCTGTTGTGTCCCACTATATACAGCTTCTTCAAAGTTCAACTGAACTTTAAGTTTTTGTCGACCGAGAAAACGCTGGCTCATGAACACACACCGAGACCGTTTTTCTGCTTCCAGTTGCAAGAAGCTCTGTATCAGACATTTAACCAGTGAGCAGCTCATTAAACCACAGAGAACTGAGGGATATAGGAGGTTAGGAACCAGTGCAGAGCCAGAACACTTTACCTGGAATGAATATACAATTAAACCAGCGTGGCTCAGTGTGTGGGAGAGGAGAGAGAGACCTGTCGAAGTTATCGATGTTGAACTCGTACCTGTAACGATGGGTCATCATGATTACTGTGATGTTCCTGAGACATCATCATCATTAGACATGGCTTGTGCTAAAATACACGATCTGTCCCATGAAGTCGGGAGCTGAAGAAGCTGCTACAGGAGCTGTTTATTTCTGGCTGTTTACAACAGGTAATCCTGCAGTTTGCTACAAGATAAAAACCCTAATGGTTAGAAAACAAGCTAAATAAACATTTACTACATTGTTTTCAACCCTGGCCCAGGAGCATTTTTATGTCTCCTTAATCTGAAACTCAAAAAATTAGATCTTAGAGTTTCTTCTAATGAGTTGAATGGTGTTTGATTAGGGAGATGTCCAAAATGTGCAGTGTTGACAGAGTTCAGGACCAGGATTGGGAATGGGAACTACTGATTTAAATGCATATACTCACATAACATGTTAATGCACATACAATATAGAAGCCATTCTATACAGCAATATTTAATATTGCATTAACACACTTCTTCAAAACGTTCCTAGTTACCGTCACCTGATGTCCATTTGGTGATTAATCGTCCATCCACGATTGGCCTTCCATCCACAAAATCATGTGTGTCCAGGTCCAAAGCTTCTGCTTTTTTGTTTTTTGAAAAATTCGGGACAGTCCCGAAATCTAAGCTGTTGTCCCGAATCCCGAATGCGGCCATAATTGTCTCGGAAATTATACTAAAGCAAAATCTTGAGTAGTAATTGTCTGATAAAACATTAAAAACTGTCCGTGGAGGTTGAGTTGTCCTGCAGCCAGTCCCTGCCGGGGATTTATTTATTTTTGCACACAGTGCCACTACCAATCAGTCACTCCTTTACGACTGGCTGCACATTCACTGTCCTCGCGGCTGCAGCAATACGCTCTCTTCATCTTCTAGGCCTACTCTATAAAACAAAAAGGATCGAGTTATGCAGCAGCCGCAAAAAAATACTTCGGCCTAATGTGTGATGTCGGGTTACACAAAGCAAATCATCAACACAATTATTTAGTTTTCTTATTTAATGACCGACAATTTAGTTGTTACAATAATTTTGGCATAAGGCTTATTAGCGTTAGACTATAGCCTGAAAGGTCTGATTTATGCACTGTTACAACAATCATTGTTTTTTTTCTTTTCACAATGACATTTGAGTTCATGATTTTAATGTTGTTGTTTTTTTGTGGCAGACTAAAGAGGAATGACAGACTTAGGCTATGTAGTCTAGTAGGCCTACTACTAGGTCTAGGGGAGAGATGTGACGATATTAACGCGGGACGGATGAACCATTGAGATTTCCTTGAAAACCACTCACGTCATGTGCGTCAAATTTCGTTAGCACGTACTTTTTTTTTTACTGACAAGTTGTATTTATTGTTTCATGTGCCATTGTAATGATAATACAGCAGGTGTAGTCCTGCAACACACCCTTAAGTGTGCAATATCAGAGTTTTTTAGTTTAAAGGACAAGTTCGGTATTTTACACATAAAGCCCTGTTTACAGATCGTTTCTGATGAAATAGAACGGTTAAGATTAAACTTTTGACAGATGCTGCTGTCGCGAGAATTTTAGGTTTATTTTAATGCAAATTCATTTTCAATTACGCAACACATGTTATCTCTTTAAAAATCATCAATTGTCCAATCTTCAATCTTCAATAAATTTCATTTATCGTCTTCCGGTTGACCTCTCTTTCTTCATAACAACAGGAGATTATGCAAAATGCACATAGGCTTATCGCCTATTGGGCGACAGAACAAAAATGGTTAATATGAACCTTTAAAGTTAAATTACAAAATATGTTTGTAACAATAAGTACATAAGTTACTTGTCAGGTATTGTTCATAAAAACAAGCATTAGATGAATAGTTGCCGTTTAAACTGTTATGTTTCATCCGTTCCACCCTTGTGTTTCAGTCTCCTAGCTCAGGCGGGACGATTGAAACAAAGCACAACTACCGTTAAAAGTTCATTTTTACTATTTGTACCGAATAACACATGATACAAAGAGAACACATATGTGAGTTGTTGATCACACACACAAAAAAATCTATCTGTAACCTTATCTTAGAAAACGACGTTTATCTGAAAAGTGTTTCAACTTGTCCCGGCTCTCCCCCACTACCTGGATTTCACTTACAGTTTTTTACAATCGCTATGACAGTTTTTTCAATACATTTAACAAGTTTCCTAAACTCTTAACGCACCAACACACCTAAAACACACAATTGGCAAAACGGTTAATTTCATGCTCAAAATCACACATTGTAAATTAAACTCTAAAACTAATTTTCAAAATACAATAATAGGGGAGAGTGGGGTAAGATGAGCCAGTTTTTACTTATGTGGATCTCAAGGCAAGGGAAATTGAGACAGAAGTACAATGAAGACATCCACTGTTAATTTGGGATGTTGCCTATAAACTGAAAATTAAAAAATGCACCTATGACAAAGAGCCTTGAAAATATGACCTCGGAAAAAAAAGTGTTCATGTGACTCAACTTACCCCAGGCTAGGCCATCTTCTAATCTGCCCGGTCTTCTGCATTTGTCCACGTTCTCATCCACATCACACCTGATATCTTCCCTGGCAAGGCATCTTGGGAAGAATCTTTTGGCTTGCCTTATCCTGGTAGTGTTCAGCTGTGATGTCTTGGTATGCAGCATCTTTTGCATACAGGAGGGACATTTGGTCCTGTGGACTATGGTCAAAAACCTTTCATCTCCAGGCTGAGAAAACTCCTCAATGGGGTTGAGGAAAGGGAAGTAAGGGGCAAGGAAAATGGACATCATCCTCTGATGGGCGTCAAACCAGCTGTGACTAGACGGGAATGGTGGAATGCCACATTGTCCCATATTTGCATAACTTCAATCAGCTGTTTCTCACTAGCAATGGAATAATGTGAAAATACAAAATATACGAACAGAAAAAGCACCAGAAAAAAAAAAAGAAAAAAAAAAAGTCATCTTCTAATTATTTGCATAATTCAATCAGCTGTTTCTCAGTAAGAATAGAATAAAATACAGGGGATATATTTGTGTTTCAGTTCACAATATAAACAGCTGTTTACCTTGACTTTAGCCTGTAAGGTTAGGTTTAGAACATGGTGTTATCTGTTCTGACATACAGTGTTAAAGCATTGGTAAATTTGGCAGTAAAAATCCATTGTTTTGGTCTTGTTTGAGCTTGTGTGTAAAAGAAGTTCAAGCATTTTAAATTTGTGTTAACTGTATGCATTTTGTGTTAAAGCAACAAGAAATGTGTTAATAGTATAGCTTACACAGACGGATGTAGTGCTAACTGTGTTAAGAGTTTTGGAAAATTGTTAAATGTATTGAAAAATCTGTCATAGCAATCGTAAAAAACTGTATTATAACTCGTTACATATCTCTTTGGAGATAAACCAACACATTCATGTCACAAATGACATTTTGAAATCAGTGATTTTATGCACCAGTTCATAAAATCATTAATTTCAAAAGGTCCTTTCATGCGTTTCTAACACTCCTCCAGAGGTAGATGGAGCTCACTGGGATTTTCATGCAAGTAAAACAATAAAAGCAAATCATGTAAATAAATGTAACGTCATTTTGCTGGTTGATTGAGGATGTGCTCAAATATCCACACGGTTGATCTGATGTTTGACCTCCTGATGCTCTTGTAAACGCTGTGATAAACCTCATATTAATGGTCACGGGTTTATAATTGAACATGTATAAATGACTGTGATGTTCAGATCTCCATGTTCTTTAGGCTTTGATGATGGAAGTAAAGCTCTAGATCTGATTCTTCAAAACAACCTGAACATCCTCGATCTTCTAACCGGAGTCATCGCTGTCCTTTCTGTCTTGAGCTGAAGAAAACAACACAACATTTCATTTGAACTGACGGCCATTTAAAACCTGAGAACTTGTGTGTTTCTGGTTCAAAAACACCAAGATTAAATAGCAAACATTTCAAGTGCAAATGGATGAATATGTTGTTTATCTTTATTGAAATGAACTGAAACATTACTGAGGTTTGGCAGTGAAATGTCCTTGGATCTGCAGCGTCCTGAAACACAGAATAACAGCATTATAATATCTTCATAATCAGCACAGATATGGCAACCATTTGAGTAGTTACAGTATGTTTCATGAAATGTGATTTGAAGGAGAGACTATTAACATTACTTGGCAGTGGCAACAGCAGGGCATTCTGGGTAATGGTGTTCTGATCAGCGTCTTCTCTCTCCATGGCTGGAAAAACACATCTATAGTTTCACATCTGTGTTTCTGACAGACTAAAACTACAAAACACAAGAAAGTCTCAACTCACCGAAGTTAGGCAGAGAGAAGTTCCTGGAGCCCATCGCACCTATAAAAGTCATGAAGGACACGTTGAGTGAGTGAGATGAAGAATCAGCGTCAGATAAGAGATGAATTCAGATGTTCTGACCTCGAGCCGCTGCTGGAGTCGCTTCAGTTTCACACAGACTTTGAGTGTCATGAACCTCCTCAGCTGAAAGAGAACGAGAGGAGCCATTAATGAAACAGTGTGTGTGTGTGTGTGTGTGTGTGTTCAGGACCTACTGTGATCCTCCTCAGCTGAAAGAGAACGAGAGGAGCCATTAATGAAACAGTGTGTGTGTGTGTGTGTGTGTGTGTGTTCAGGACCTACTGTGATCCTCCTCAGCTGAAAGAGAACGAGAGGAGCCATTAATGAAACAGTGTGTGTGTGTGTGTGTGTGTGTGTGTTCAGGACCTACTGTGATCCTCCTTCACACTGGGATCTGTGGGGTTTTCTTCTTCTGGATCAGTGTTTAAAGCAGCTGCAAATCTTTCTGGTCCTGATGAAGTTCAGAATGAATAAAATGATGGTTATTAAACATGTTCATGCATTTAGTCATCAGCTGTACAGTGACAGGAGTTTTTTAACAATTCAGACTCACTCATTTCCTGCCACAGTTCTGGTTTCATTTTCCTTGTTTCGAAGTTTCGCCTTTTAGCTAAAATGCATGTGTATTCATCTCTACCTAAAATAACGAATATTAACACAGTCAGTTTCCTCATATCATCTCATGTCACTTCAGTTTATGATCAGAGAGATCTGTGTAAAGATTTCAGAAGATTTACTTTTGTACGAAGAATGATTTAATAAAATGATGTTGTATGTGAACGGGTCATTTTGATGTAGTTTGCTTCTTAATGATATGTTGATATTTATGCTAAATAAATTGAACAAATAAAGAAAGTAAATATTAGTGAATGTGAACTCACGTATTCGCCCACGAGCTGAGAGAGAGAGAGAGAGAGAGAGAGAGAGAGAGAGAGAGAGAGAGAGAGAGAGAGAGAGAGAGAGAGAGAGAGAGAAACATATCAGCACTTCGGATGAAAGTACAGTAGAGAATGAATTATCATTTCAAAACAAATTAATGTAAATAATACAGAGATTATGATTTGTGTGATATTAACACATACAGTCAGTCTCTTCATTTCACTTCAGTTTGTCATCATCAGAATGAGATGTAAAGATTTAATGCCAGATACGCATCTTGACTCATAAACAGCTTGTGCAACATATACATATACATAATATATATATATTATTGGCACAGAATACTATTCTATGACTAAATTCTATAATTGTTTAGAAAGACTAATTCTTTTTTTTTTTTTTTTGAAAAACAGCAGAGAAATACCTGAATTTATCAACCTGACAAACAGTTTGCTAAAATATACAAATTTTATATACTGTACATGGCATGTTTCTAAAAGATACAGAGAGGAATGTTTAATGACACAGTTCTGTTCTCTGATTCACAACAAGACTGATTACATGAGAGTGTTGCAGAATGGGTGAATATATTATAGTGTTTCGACTTGTAGAAGAGTCAGACTCACCTGGTAATGATAAATATATGGCTTCATTCTGATGTTTCTGGTTAAATTCTGAAATGATAAATATGAACAGTCATTCTGCGCTTCTATTCATCCTATATAAAGGTCTTACAGGAATAATACTCACTTTGTCGTTTAACACATTTTCTCAGCAGATAAAAATGAAGAAGAATGATGACAAGAAATATTTTAGCAACTATAAATCCAGTGAGCACCGGCAGCAGGTCAATTACTTTTGTCACTGAAAAACAAAAAATACATCCTTCATCACAATTTAGTTCAGTTCTAATGAAGCAAACGAAACAGTAATAATGAAGTGATCTTGTGAAAGCTAGATAAACTCTGATGAATGATCCTGTTACCGCAGCGGATGATGGGCGGTTTAGTCAGAGTCTGGTGCTTCACCACACACTGATACTGGGATCTTTCAGACGGCAGGATCTCCAGGCTCTTCTTCAGCTGAAAGGATCCGTCAGCGTTCGGTCTGATTCCCTCTGAGTTCAGCTGATCCTCAGCGACCGGCGTCTGATCATGTCTGATCTCCATCTGCACATGTTTAGGGTAGAAGCCTGTGGCCAAACACACCAGCAGAGACGAGACTGAAGATCCAGACGCTTTTACAAGAGTGTGAACACGAGGACGAGCTGCAGGACAGACAATGAAAATAATAAACCTGCATGAAAGAATGCATTCAAATATCAACCCTAGAGATTCTGATGTAAACTCACATTCCATGATGATCTTTCCCTCTCGCTGAAGTTCAGTGAATCTGGTTAATGTTTCCACACATTTCCTCTTCAGGCTGGAAACTGATTCTCTGTCCCAGATCATGTCATGGTCGAGGACTAAAGGCTTCCAGTGCATTGAGAGGTCAAAGGTCAAGGTCTGGCCATCATAGGCGTATTCATCAGAACCATGACGAAGCATTACTAAACCATTAGAGTGACGCCTAACTGCACAGCCGTGCCTCCACTGAAGAACATGAAGATCTAGAGAAACACAGAAGATTAAGACCAGAAGATAAAATCCAATAAATGTGACAGTGATATTATTCTAATAGATTACAAGTGGAGGAGAGCTGTGCTGTCGAAAAGCCTTCAGCGGAACAAGCCATCTGCATTGCAGTTCTGAGGACGCCGGTTTCCTGGTTTTCACTGGACGCCGCCTTCAGCCCTCTGTAATGCTGTGCCATCCGGCGCGCCATATCCTTTAAACCAGTGGTCTCAAACTCAATTCCTGGAGGGCCACAGCTCTGCGCAGTTTAGCTCCAACCAGCTCCAACTCACACCTGCAAGGAAGTTTCTAGTAATCCTGAAGACTTGATTGGCTGGATCAGGTGTGTTTGATTAGGGTTGGAGCAAAACTGTGCAGAGCTGTGGCCCTCCAGGAATTGAGTTTGAGATCACTGCTTTAAACACTTAGTGTGCTCGCCGTTGTGCTCGCAATTTTCTTAAAGAGCAATTTCTGAGGCGTTGTTACAAATGCCTCGTACCACCTGCACCTCATGCAGAGGCCCTCTCTTCGGCGGAGACCGTCACATCCTCTGCGCTTCCTGTCTGGGCCGTGACCACGCGGAAGCTCGAGCCGCGCAAAAAGAATCACCGCTCACAAAGGATGCAGAGTGGACAGATACAAGCAAACACACGCCAGCCCAGTCCCCACGTGCCTTGCTCTCTCCTAGAGGAACTCCCTCGCCAGTCCTGGAGCAACGGACGAGGATGACGGAAAGGATGACAGCAAAGATGAGTGGTTCCTGCAGGGGCGCTGGCAGGCCCCAGCAATTCCCTGAGAGGCGGGGACCCCGACCCAAGATTGTGTTGGACCTCGAGCCTCATAAGCCTTCCTAGCCATAGGAATAAAGAGAGAGAGTTTGAGTCCCGCCGAGGCCAGACCAATCTCCAAAAAGAGTCTCACACATTTCCCAGTCCCCTCTTTCAGGCGGCTGGAAATACAGATGTTGCAGTAAATGGGTCTGTTATAAAACATGCACACCTGCAAACAAACGCCGTTAATACGGCGACACAAATAAAGCACGAAAAGAGCTCTTTTCTGTCCGTGTCATATGTAGGTCACGTGCCCACGATAAAGTACGCACTCCTACACACAAGCACTGTTCCCACAGTATCAACCTTTCCTCCAGCTCACGCTGGAAGTGTAATGAATGTAGTTTGTGTGCCCACTATGAAGTACGCACCCCTACACATGAAAACGTGAAAAACAAACAACCCCCCCCCCCCCCCCCCCCGAGACAGCGGGGAGTGCGAGTGTTAAACTACCTCGACGATTGGCTGATTATAGCCCAATCGGAGGCACAATTGATAACGCACAGATCCTGGCTTCTCAGTCATCTAGAACAGTGGTTCTCAATCCTGGTCCTGGGGACCCACAGCTCTGCACATTTTATATGTCTCCTTTATCTGACACTCCCAGTTCAGTTCATAGAGCTCTTTCCTAACGAGATGATGATCTGAATCAGGTGTGTTAAATGAGGGAGACATACAAACTGTGCAGAGTTGTGGGTCCCCAGGACCAGGATTGAGAACCACTGATCTAGAATGCCTGGGTCTCAGGATCAATGCTTCCAAGAGCACACTGTCTCTCAGCCAAAGTATTTCTTTCCTGGGTACAGTGATAGACTCTATACAAATGAAAGCGCGCCTTACGTCAGAACGCGCACTCACCATTCAACGCCTATCGGCATTTTTCAGAGCGGGCGCTTGCGAACCTCTCAAGAGATTTCAGAGGATGTTGGGGTCTCATGGCCTCAGCATCATCAGTACTCCAGCTTGGACTACTGCACATGCGTCCTCTCCAGCGCTGGCTAAAACCCTGTGTACCGACTCACGCGTGGCGATCTGGCCACTTACAAATCAGAGCGAACCAAGGCTGTATCAAAGCCCTGGCTCCCTGGAAAGCAGCCGACTGGTATCAGTCAGGAATGAGTATGGGTGTGGTTTCAAAGAGAAAAGTGATCTCGACAGACGCCTCCAACCTAGGTTGGGGGGCCCTTTACGAGGGCAGGCCCATCTCTGGCCTATGGTCAAGTCTGGAGAGGCGCCTACATATATAAATGGTCTACAGATGAGAGCGGTCGCTCTATCACTGAAAGCTTTTCTCCCGTATCTAAAAGGCCACCACATCCTGGTCAGGACGGACAACATGGCAGTGGTGTCCTACATAAATCGCCAGGGCAGTCTCAGGTCAAACAACCTGCGCTCGCTGAGGGCGGCTCATGTGCCAGGCATTCTGTACCAGGGTGAGATATGCTATCAATAGACAATGTTCCCCCAGGGGAATGGTCTCTTCATCCACAGACGGTTCAGCTGATATGGAGCATCCAGGGCGCGAAGCGGCCTGATTGGTTCGTGCGTGTGAGCTGCCTCGCCATAGGTTCGTGCAGCTGCACTGCGTTTTAAAAATTTGGCTTCAATATTCTCGAGAAAAGGAGTTTTCCCATAGCATAAGCTAGCCTTACGCAATACTCGTTCCCTCATCTCAGGGAACCGAGGTTACGTTAGTAACTGAGAAATTAAGTTGGTTTAAGAAAATATGCATAATATGCATAATGAACAATATGCAACCAAATTAGACTTTCAAATCAGTGCATGAGTGATTTGTTTGTTCTCATATCTGTTCATTTTTATTGGAAGTAAAAACCACTCTTGCATTCCTCAATTATTCAAATTATGGCACAGCTTACCCCCAACTGACCCCACTGTCCCCTAAACATAATTACCTGTGTCCCGTGTGCTGTTCTCATTCCTCTTGTCCATCAGTGTTTTAATGTTGATCTGAAGCCACTGTTGTTTATAATGCAGATCATCACTTTCATTAAAGAGTCTCTCAGATTCCTCACACAATCGAGTCATGAAATCTGCTTTATTCACACTGTTACACAAACTCATCTGTATGTCATCCAGTTCCACTGAGTTGTAGAATTCATAAATGTCTCCAGACATCAGAGGTTTAGATACGGCGCTGTATGTGTAGTATAGAGAGTGCATTTCTGAAATAATAAGAAAAAACAAGCTTGTTCAAACAAGAAAAATGTCATGCATCATTTGTTGCAGGCACATGTACAAAGTTTAACCTAAATCGGTAACACTTTAAAATGAGGTTTCATTTGTTAATGTTAGTTAACTAGTATCACAATCAAGTCATGTTTAATTTCTTGTTCTGTTTAGTTTCTAGATCATGCGGTCTCTGTCTGTTGTGTAGTTAGTTCTGAACTTCCTGAATGTTTATTAAATTTACTTGTATATTTCATTCAGTGTCACGCATCTTTCTCTGTGGATTGTACTACTCACATTAACCGAAATAATTTAAAAGTTACTTTAAAAATGTTTTTAATAAAAATACTTCTGAGGAATTTATTAATTGTAGTTAATGTTAATTTAAACATTGCTAATACATTATTAGAATCAAAAGTTGCATCTGTTAACATTACTTAATATAATTATAATAATTATGATATTACTTAGCATATTATAAATAGTTATATTTTTACTTACAGAAACAAAGATGAATAAATACGTTAATATTGACTTATTAAACTATTCAACTTTATTTCAGTGTTACTGCAGTGAACATATAATAGGCTCACAGAGCAATCATGCTTCCAGGATAGACTACCCTAGAATATCATGCACTTTCCCAACTGATCCTAAACTCACTCTTCTCTTTTTGTTATCAGGTAGTGGTTTCAACTAGAGGTAATAGTTTGACAGGGAGTTGAAATAGGCACAACACCTGGTAACAGGTACGGAGTGATCACACCAGTCAAACGAGCTGGACTTTGAGGGTCAAACATGCTCAGGTATGGTTCAGATCGCCTAGTGTGAGACACACTTGTAAGACATTAATGTGAAGTTTTACCCCTAAATTTGATCAATTTAAAGGTAAAATCAAACACACTTAACATTAAACAGTACCAAACTTCTCAGCATTCTCTCAGTACAGATCATTTTGAACCTTGTGAATAAATAATCTTTACAGTCTACAGACACATGTGCATGTAGGAATATGAAACAAACTGTCCTTACCACTCTGAGAGGAAGATAAAGCTGAAATCAGGAGGAGAACTGTGATCGAGGCCATTCCTGATCTCTGGGTTTCAGCGTGAAACTGTAAAAAACTACACTGAAAAAAATGAAAGTTAAATTTACTTTTAAACTTATTAAATTTTAGTTCAACTTAATGCATTTGTTTAAATGTAGCTAAAATCAATTGTGTGGACCCAACAAATCATTTTTGAAAATAAAAATGATGCTGTGCAGGGTTTCCATGTCTGTGCAACAAAAACCAGTCCAAAGGCCAATAAAAAATAGACTAAAACCAGTCCAACGACCATATCCAAATATCAAAACTCAACATAACTAAAATGTTTTACAGTCACTGTTGCATTGTACTTACACAATTTTATTAATCCATATACCCAATGAAACGTGACAGTTCATCACACACAGGAAAAGAGAAATGAAAAGAGAAATGAAAAGAGAAAAGTGTCACGAGTCATATAAGTACAAGAAATAAACAGGAACTTTATCCAGTCTACACCCGTTTGTTTTTACCACAGTGACGAGTAGTGGTTTTTGAATGAGGGCAACAAATGTCATGATAAACTTTGAAGAAGCTTGATAATTTCTTCCCACAGATGTGCATTTTTGACTAAAGAGGGCTGAGAATATTTGTAATAATCTATCACTCACAAAACACATCATCTAGCACAGTTTTATCACTGGTAGAATGTTAAATATGTCAATACAAGCATTTCAGCCAAATAGGCTACAGTTTGTGCAATATGTGCAATATGTGAAACCTTTAACCAGCGGGGGGCGGGGGGCGGGGGGCGGGGGGCGGGGGGCGGCGGAGGCGCGGGGGGGTTTTGGAGAAATCAACCCACAGCAAAAGTTGAAAAGGGCAAACCGCAAACCTGGCAACCTAGATGATGTGTACTTCTGTTTTGAAATAGTACAACTCCCTTATTTCCAGCTACAGGAATTTGACCGTCATTGTTTTCTGGAGCCAGACGAACCGATTAATAATGTGTGCAAAACAAAGAGTTTTTAAATTTCAGAGACAGCAGAAGAAAACATATGATTGCTGTTGTGTCCCACTATATACAGCTTCTTCAAAGTTCAACTGAACTTTAAGTTTTTGTCGACCGAGAAAATGCTGGCTCTTGAACACACACCGAGACCGTTTTTCTGCTTCCAGTTGCAAGAAGCTCTGTATCAGACATTTAACCAGTGACCAGCTCATTAAACCACAGAGAACTGAGGGATGGAGGAGGTTATAGGAACCAGTGCAGAGCCAGAACACTTTACCTGGAATGAATATACAATTAAACCAGCGTGGCTCAGTGTGTGTGAGAGGAGAGAGAGAGACCTGTCGAAGTTATCGAATGTTGAACTCGTACCTGTAACGATGGGTCATCATGATTACTGTGATGTTCCTGAGACATCATCATCATTAGACATGGCTTGTGCTAAAATACACGATCTGTCCCATAAAGTCGGGAGCTGAAGAAGCTGCTACAGGAGCTGTTTATTTCTGGCTGTTTACAACAGGTAATCCTGCAGTTTGCTACAAGATAAAAACCCTAATGGTTAGAAAACAAGCTAAATAAACATTTACTACATTGTTTTCAACCCTGGCCCTGGAGCATTTTTATGTCTCCTTAATCTGAAACTCAAATAATTAGATTAGAGTTTCTTCTAATGAGTTGAATGGTGTTTGATTAGGGAGATGTCCAAAATGTGCAGTGTTGACAGAGCTCAGGACCAGGATTGGGAATGGGAACTACTGATTTAAATGCATATACTCACATAACATGTTAATGCACATTCAATATAGAAGCCATTCTATACAGCAATATTTGAAGGGATACTCCACTTTAAAATGAAAATTCTGTCATCATATATCACCCTCATGTTGTTTCAAACCTGTATGAATTTATTTCTTCTTCTGAACAGAAAGGAAGATATTTAGAAGAATGTCAGTAACCAGACAGTTTCTGGTCTCACTGACTTCCATATAGGAAAAAAAATATACTATGGAAGTCAATGAGACCAGAAACTGTGGTTACTGACTTTCTTCTAAATATCTTCCTTTCTGTTCAGCAGAAGAAAGAAATGCATAAAGGACTGAAACAACATGAGGGTGAGTATATGATGACAGAATTTTCATTTTAAAGTGGAGTATCCCTTTAATATTGCATAAACACGCTTCTTCAAAAACGTTCCCTAGTTACCATCAACTGATCTCCTTTTGGTGGTTAATCTCATAGTAGGCCTACTACTACCACTAGGCGTGATTGAAACGCGGGACAAATTAACCATTGAGAATAGGCTTGTTTGAGATGCGACTTGCCTCGCCTGAAATGTATGCGAGAGTAGGAGCGGCTGCAGTGAGAGGAGGAGTGAAAAAAGTGCAGGCAAGCCGGACAGATCTCTCTTCTCTCTTCTCGTAGTGGATCAGACACCTGTGAGATCAAAGATGGATATCGCGGGATTCACGCTCGTGCACAGTGCTGCTAATAAACTGGATGTAATTCAAGTTCTGTTGCTTTTATATGAAAATAAATAAAATGAACAAGACACCCAAAGTACTTGTTATTTAATTCCATTCCAAATATCAATATTTTTTTCTTTAATACAGACATTATGTGTTTTTATTTATTTAATTTTTTTATAAAAATTAAATTGCATAACCCAAAGAGATCGCACTGTCAGATAGTTTGGGAATATTCACACATAACATATACACATAAAACATGATAATAGAGTTTTAAAATCAAACATTTTAAAAGAGAACAATACATCACAGTTGTTTAAACCAATGAGCATTAAGCTGTGTCGTCAGCAAGTCGTTTCCCATCATGCTTTTGATCAGCGCAGTCGGTGGACATATGCTGCGTTCCAGTACACTTTTAGACACGCACTTGCGAACTTCCCTAAGCACTTCCCCTCGGGGGAATCCCTGCCGCCATTTTGAAGTGCGTTCCACTTCGTGAAGTGGACGAGGGAAGTTTATATGGACAGACCCTCGTTCCCTCGATTTTGACCGAGGGAGCGAGTCTACTTCAAATGTACACTTCAGGCACCTATATGTCCCACAATGCAGTACGATTGTGACGTCACCACAGATCTCGTCTAATCACCACCACAACAGACAACTCTATGATATATTAATTATATTTTTTTTTAAATTTAAAACAACCCAAACACACCTATAAACATTTGGATGCTGCATTAAACAAATTCTTAAAGGGAACAAAATGTAAATAATAAATCAACTCCACAGCTGATTCCAAGTGATCAAGGGCTTAGGACGTTCCAGTTCAGCCCATTGCAGTTTCCGCCAGTAGTGGGCACTCGCAATGACGTACATCCGAGTGAACGAGACGGAGGGAAGTTTGCGAGTGAAGGGCATGACAATTTTGGACTGGAACGCAGCAATAGATATATGGATATATATATAAACCTAAACACTAGATACCTCGTACGCGCTGTTGGCCAATGGAGGTCGACGTCCGCACACGGCGGCCATCTTGCGACAGGGTGCTCGCTCACTCGTTTAATGGTGCATGTAGCCTACTTTAAAATAACCATAACTTGCTCAATTTTCTACCGATTTTCAAACGGTTTGGTTTGTTATAAACGTCAGAGATGTAGTTACGACACTGCATACATAAACTGCATACATATGAAAAATTATAACATGCATGTTCAAGCATTCAGAATTATAGCCATGTTAATAACCTTTGTAAGAAACCAAACCGTTTGTAAATCCGTCGAGATTTCATCGAGATATGAGGATTTGTGTACGTGCTGATCATTCACCTTAATGCACAGAGCACTGCCGTAAGATGGCCGAACGGTGATGCCGGAAGTGACTGCGCCATAAGACATCTAGCGTTTATATATGATATCTATGGTCGGTGGAGAGCAACTGCGCTCGACTGCAGAATACGACACATCCGCCTTGCGCTCGCGAGAGATTTTTGACATACGTCAGCATGACATCAGAGCAAGGCGGATCGCACTCGGACACATTTCTAACCGGCATGCATCTCGCGCTGATCACCGGTGATCGGTTCTGCGCAGATTTTGCTCATCTCAAACAAGCCTATTTCCTTGATAACCACTCACATCATGTGTGTCAAATTTCGTTAGCACGTACAGCACGCAATGCCTACCAGACCTGCGAAAACATTTCTTCTTTACGTCATGCCGTTTTGGAGTTAAAGCCGTAAAGCTGTTTTTGAGTGCGGTAAGTGAATTCTTTCATGCGGTCATAGGAAAACTGCTGTTAATGTGGTCACACTATGTGTTTAAGCTTTGAATAAAAAAGTGTTTTGCAATAAATAATGAAAACATTTGTAATGCACAAGATGTGTTTTCAATGTTTAATAGTTATTTAACCATAACCCTACAGAAAGGCTACAGGCTACTGTTCACAGATGGTTATTTAGCCTATACTGTTCCTAGATTTGTGTTTATTTTAATGGAAATTCATTTTCAATTACGCAACACGTTATCTCTTTAATAATCATCAATTGTCCAATCTTCAATCTTCAATAAATTTCATTTATTGTCTTCCGGTTAACCTCGTTTTCTTCATAACAACAGGCTATTCAACTAGCAAACACTCAATATGACTCAAGGAAGAAATGTAAGAAAATGAATTATAAACGGATTTGTCTGTCTTCATCAAAATAGCCTATTAGAAAGATTACGCAAAATGCACATAGGCTTATCGCCTATTGGGCGACAGAACAAAAATGGTTAATATGAACCTTTAAATTAAGATAAATTACAAAATATGTTTGTAACAATAAGTACATAAGTTACTTATCAGGTATTGTTCATAAAACAAGCATTCGATGAATAGTTGCCGTTTAAACTGTTATGTTTCATCCGTTCCACCCTTGTGTTTCAGTCTCCTAGCTCAGGCGGGACGATTGAAACAAAGCACAACTACCGTTAAAAGTTCATTTTTACTATTTGTACCGAATAACACGATACAAAGAGAACACATATGTGAGTTGATGATCACACACACAAAACAATCTATCTGTAACCTTATCTTAGAAAACGACGTTTATCTGAAAAGTGTTTCAACTGTCCCGGCTCTCCCCTACTACCTGGATTTCACTTATTATAACTCGTTACATATCTCTTTGGACATAAACCAACACATTCATGTCACAAATGACTTTTTGAAATCAGTGATTTTATGCACCAGTTCAGAAAATCATTCATTTCAATTAACACATTTCTAATATGAATATAGACCATATCACTGCTCCAGAGGTAGATGGAGTTCACTGGGATTTTCATGCAAGTAAAACAATAAAAGCAAATCATGTAAATAAATGTAACGTCATTTTGCTGGTTGATTGAGGATGTGCTCAAATATCCACACGGTTGATCTGATGTTTGACCTCCTGATGCTCTTGTAAACGCTGTGATAAACCTCATATTAATGGCCACAGGTTTATAATTGAACATGTATAAATGACTGATGTTCAGATCTCCATGTTCTTTAGGCTTTGATGATGGAAGTAAAGCTCTAGATCTGATTCTTCAAAACAACCTGAACATCCTCGATCTTCTAACCGGAGTCATCGCTGTCCTTTCTGTCTTGAGCTGAAGAAAACAACACAACATTTCATTTGAACTGACGGCCAATTAAAACCGGAGAACTTTTGTGTTTCTGGTTCAAAAACACCAAGATTAAATAGCAAACATTTCAAGTGCAAATGGATGAATATGTTGTTTATCTTTAGTTGAAATGAACTGAAACATTACTGAGGTTTGGCAGTGAAATGTCCTTGGATCTGCAGCGTCCTGAAACACAGAATAACAGCATTATAATATCTTCATAATCAGCACAGATATGGCAACCATTTGAGTAGTTACAGTATGTTTCATGAAATGTGATTTGAAGGAGAGACTATTAACATTACTTGGCAGTGGTAACAGCAGGGCATTCTGGGTAATGGTGTTCTGATCAGCGTCTTCTCTCTCCATGGCTGGAAGAACACATCTATAGTTTCACATCTGTGTTTCTGACAGACTAAAACTACAAAACACAAGAAAGTCTCAACTCACCGAAGTTAGGCAGAGAGAAGTTCCTGGAGCCCATCGCACCTATAAAAGTCATGAAGGACACGTTGAGTGAGTGAGATGAAGAATCAGCGTCAGATAAGAGATGAATTCAGATGTTCTGACCTCGAGCCGCTGCTGGAGTCGCTTCAGTTTCACACAGACTTTGAGTGTCATGAACCTCCTCAGCTGAAAGAGAACGAGAGGAGCCATTAATGAAGCTGTGTGTGTGTGTGTGTGTGTGTGTGTGTGTGTGTGTGTGTGTTCAGGACCTACTGTGAACCTCCTCAGCTGAAAGAGAACGAGAGGAACCATTAATGAAACAGTGTGTGTGTGTGTGTGTGTGTGTGTAGGACCTACTGTGATCCTCCTCAGCTGAAAGAGAACGAGAGGAGCCATTAATGAAACAGTGTGTGTGTGTGTGTGTGTGTGTGTGTGTGTGTGTGTGTGTGTGTGTGTGTGTGTGTAGGACCTACTGTGATCCTCCTCAGCTGAAAGAGAACGAGAGGAGCCATTAATGAAACAGTGTGTGTGTGTGTGTGTGTGTGTGTGTGTGTGTGTGTGTGTAGGACCTACTGTGATCCTCCTCCACACTGGGATCTGTGGGGTTTTCTTCTTCTGAATCAGTGTTTAAAGCAGCTGCACATCTTTCAGGTCCTGGTGAAGTTCAGAATAAATAAAATGATGGTTATTAAACATGTTCATGTATTTACCCATCAGCTGTACAGTGACAGTAAACCAAACATTAAATGCAGAGAGTTTTAATTTAGGCTACCGGCCTTTTATCAATTCTGACTCACTTATTTCCTCCAGCAGTTCTGGTTTCATCTGTGTTTTATGAAGAGCTGCATAATCACATGAAATAATAAATTACACAGATGCTCAGGCTCCTCATCTCGTTCACATTAATGCTTGAAACCATTAAGAGACGTACGGACGTGTGTTGTGCTTTAATAACTTCTAGAAGAGTCAGACTCGCCTGATAGTTGCACTAGTGATGGTGTCTTCAGTGTGTCCGGCTCTCCTGAAATGTTAAACATTAGAACAGTCATTCTCCTCTTCTACCCGTATTTATGACTTTAGGGGATTTAAATGGTACTTGGATATTTACCATAATTTCTAAGTAGATAATATGTGAGGAAAATGAGGAAAACAACACAAATACAAGATAAAACTGGAATGACTGCTTCCAATGAGATGAGGGCTTCTATCACTGGAACAATTACATCTGTCACAGAACAAAAATCCATTATTTGTCAAGTTTTGGTGTAAAATCACACATAACTGATGATGTTTATTAGGATGGCGTCGCTGATATCGGCCTCAGTTTGCAGCTCTTCAGTACTTTGACCATTTTATTTGTTTGTCATATTCTAGGTAATTTTATTATGATTTGTTTTACTACAGACAAACTAGACATTAAGCTTTAGACACCAAACAACCTTTTGCTGATTTCTGAACATTCAGACATTTCACTGGTCTTTCTAGTCGGAGGATCTGCGATTCTGCACAAGCATGTGAAGTACAAGTACAATCTGAAGTAACAAAGCACAAACTTGTTGTGATTATTGGATGGCAGGCGCTCTACAAGTGAAGTTTTGTTCACGGCTCAACTGAAAACAGCACAGACTCAATTATTGATTTTTAGTCGAGAGCAGTGAGTGATTTTTTTTGTCCTTTGATTAACATTAAAACACCGCATCAGGTTTATTAGGCTGCTGTCCCTTTAAGACCAAATGCACAGATCCCAAATTTGAATATACTGTTTACATTCACTTGAGATATAACTGACTATGTTCACTAATATATTCGCCAAGACGGACGTTTTTACATCATTTTGTATGAATTCGCCCGTACAAGCGCAAGACGTGAAAGATAATTTGATTCAGTATTCGCAGGCTGTCTGACACGGGTTTTCGGGGCGCGCGCTTCGGATGTTTGTGTCATAATTCAGGGGCGGAAGCAATATGCAAGTAAACTCTTTTATTGTTGGTCAGAAGACACAGCAAAAACACATGGGTGGGCTGGTGGCGCAGGGACTTGATGGTCAGCGTGGAGGTGAAGACAGGTGACGGTGAATCCAGTGAAGTGAACATCCAACACGACGAACACCACGAAAACACCGAACAGGACACGATCAGGAACTGGAACAGGAACTGGAAGAGCTGACGACGACAAAACACTGAGGACACCAAAACCAACGATCTGACAGGGAAAGGAGAGTGCGATGAGTTTATATAGCAGAGATGATTAATGGTAGCTGATGAGGGGAATGAGATCAGGTGGAGTGCTGATCAACTGAACGAGCAGCCACGCCCACTCACACACACCCACACACACAAAACAACAAATACACGAGACACGAAGAAACCAGTGAATTCATGAACCGTGACAGTACCCCCTCTCATAGGAACGCCTCCTGGCGTCCCCAGACTCCCTTACACTCTAAAAAATAAAACATTGGGTCAACAAAAAAAAATATGTTAACGTTTTCCACTAGCATTTTTATGTTAAGACTGCTGGCAGAATTACATTAATTCAAAGCAATGTTTTGAGTACGGTGAATTACTTTTTTTTGGCCACAATAAAACGCATTTCTAAGTAACACGAACTTAATAATTGTCAACATGAATGCAAGTAATTAAGTTGATCCAACATAATGTTTCAAGTTAGGTGAAGCAGTTTTTTTGGCCACAATATAACACATTTCTAAGTAACATGAACTTAATAATTAAGTTGATCTCTGCAAGAGTTAAGTTGAGCCCTTTTGATTTTATTTGAAGTTGATTACTCTTTTAAACATACATGTAACATTCATCTTTAATATATTTCCCTTTCAAAACATTTAAATGAACTGTATTACCATGTCCTTTCTAATACAACGTAAAGCATACATCTTAGAAATCAACCTGTGTACTTATCACTTCAAATCAAACATTCAATTGAAATGTATGGTCACTACACTGTCATTGGACAGGAACACAGAAAACATTCCATCACTGGATAGGTTTTGTTCGTTTATTTAAAGTGTGGTTTATGTCAGCTGAATGTGCGGAACGCTTTTCAGAGAAGATAAGGCAACGTTATTTTAGTACAATTAACACCCAGCGGTAACTCAGGGAAAAAAATCTCTGAATGCTTCACGTGAAACTTCGGTCTTCCGATCTATTACCATCGTGTCAATTCTCTATTGATTTTGATGGTAATATCAGTTTTGATTAACGTTAATATGCGCGAGGGAGGGAGGGAGAGCAAGACAGTTTGAAGACTGTGAGAGAGCGCGCGCGTGGCCGGAGGAGGGTCTCTCTCTCTCTCTCTCTATCTGCTCGTTCTCTCAGTAAAATGCGCGGGCGCCTGTCACAATTGTAAACAATAAAAACGAAATTTGGAAAACTAAAACGGAATTCATAGGGCCCAACATAACTCCGACTTGTTTTGAGCAAAGTATCTGAACAAATAGAGTAGCTACTAGCTAACTTTACCTCGGCACACAGACTAACGTATACTATTCAACACTGCTCAAATTTCAGAGTAAGGACTTCCAGATTTCGGTATTCGGTTACAGTAGGCTATCACCAACAGAATCCTGAGCGAATGCGAATATGTTTAAGCATAAAATTAGGCTACTTACCATTCACCACATTACGCTTCAGCGAGTTTCAGCTGTGGCCACACTCGTCTGGCCTTAAGCATGCGCACGGAAACTGGACCGTTTACACGTCATCAAATAGTTTTTTACATTAACAGAACTTAAAATTAAATTAATTTTTGATCAACTGAAAATATTAAACTCTGACAAGTCATGATAGTATATTTAATCAATAGGCATAATTTGTGTGTCATCCCAGCTCAATAAAATAACAATTACAAGTAAAAAGTCTAACAGTATCTCAGAACTTGATTTTTTATTTCACAACAATATATATATTTAAGTTATGACTAAAGGTCCTCTGAATTAGTTTTTAGAGTGTACCTGTCGATTGTAATCATCGATAAGAGAGTGATCCAGGATGTCTCTGGCAGGAACCCAACTCCTCTCCTCCGGACCGTAACCCTCCCAGTCCACCAAGTACTGGAATCCGCGTCCCCTCCGCCTTGAGTCCAGAATGCGATTAACCGAATACGTAGGTTCCCCTTCTACGAGACGCGGCGGGGGGGGAACCGGGACGGGCGGATTAAACTGAGAACGAAACACGGGCTTGATTTTGGAAACATGGAAGACGGAATGAATCCTCCTGTACACTGAAGGGAGTTTGAGGCGGACTGCCACCGGGCTAATAATTTTAGTGACAGTGAATGGGCCAATAAATTTGGGAGCTAGCTTATTAGAGACGGAGCGGAGAGGAATGTTCTTAGTAGAAAGCCACACTTTTTGACCAACGACGTATACGGGAGGCTTAGACCGGTGGCGATCGGCTTTAGCCTTGGTGCGCGCTCCCGCTTGGAGTAGAGTCTCGCGGGCTCTAGTCCAAGTGTGGCGACACCTCTGGACAAAGGCGTGAGCGGAGGGGACCGCGACTTCGGATTCCAGACTAGGAAAAATTGGTGGCTGGTAACCTAGACTACACTTAAACGGCGATAGGCCCGTAGATGATACTGGTAACGAATTGTGGGCGTACTCCACCATTGACAGTCGTTGGCTCCATGAGGAAGGATTCTTGGAGACCAAACATCGCAACGTTCTCTCCAAATCCTGGTTGGCTCTCTCAGTTTGGCCATTGCTCTGGGGATGAAACCCTGAGGACAGACTAACAGTCGCACCCAGTAATCTACAAAATTCTTGCCAAAATTTGGACACAAATTGGGGTCCTCTGTCGGAGACCACGTCTGTCGGGAGGCCATGTAGCCGAAAGACGTGGTCAACGACTGTTACCGCTGTCTCCTTGGCTGAGGGTAATTTGGGCAAGGGAATGAAATGGACCGCCTTCGAGAATCGGTCCACCACGGTCAAAACTACCGTGTTACCCTGAGAGGGTGGGAGGGCGGTGATAAAATCTAGAGCGATGTGGGACCAGGGTCTCGAAGGGATCGGCAGCGGTTGAAGGAGCCCATCTGGGGGTCGATTGGAAGTCTTACCAGTGGCACAAACTGAGCAAGCCAAAACAAAACTGTGAACGTCACGAGCCATACGTGGCCACCAAAATCGTTGCTTAACTAAAGACGTGGTACGACTGACTCCTGGATGACAAGCCACATTGGAACAATGACCCCACTGAATGACGTTGGACCGTAATTGCTCTGGCACAAATAACCGGTTCGGTGGACAACCGGGCGGAGGCGTTACCCCTTCTAAGGCCGTTCTGACCTTCGATTCGACCTCCCATGAGAGTGTGGAGACAATTAGGGACTCCGGAAAAATGCACTCGGGAGTAGACGGGCGATCGGAATGGTCAAAAATACGTGACAAAGAATCGGGCTTGATGTTTTTGGAGCCCGGGCGGTACGAGAGAGTAAAGTCAAAACGTCCGAAAAAAAGTGCCCACCGAGCCTGCCTAGAGTTCAATCTTTTAGCGGTTCTAATGTATTCCAGATTCTTATGATCGGTCCATACGATAAAAGGTACCCCCGACCCTTCTAACCAGTGACGCCACTCTTCCAATGCTAACTTGACTGCCAACAACTCTCTGTTACCAATATCATAATTACGTTCGGCAGGGGACAAACGATGAGACAAAAACGCGCACGGATGCATTCTGTCGTCTGTAGGAGAACGTTGGGATAACACTGCACCTACCCCCACCTCTGACGCGTCGACCTCCACCATGAACTGACGTGATGGATCAGGGGTAACTAGGATGGGGGCTGAAACAAAGCGGCCTTTCAGTTTGGCAAACGCAGCCTCGGCTGCGTCTGACCACCTGAACGTAGTTCTGGGGGAGGTCAAGGCGGTCAGAGGTGAGGCTAGTTGGCTGAAATTGCGAATGAACCGCCGGTAAAAATTGGCGAACCCCAGAAACCTCTGTAGGGCCTTACGGGAATCTGGACTTGGCCAATCCACCACAGCCTTAACCTTCTCAGGATCCATGCGCATCCCCTCAGACGACACAATGTACCCTAAGAAAGGAACAGACTGTGCATGAAAAGCGCATTTCTCCGCCTTGACAAAAAGACCATTCTCTAACAACCTCTGAAGCACTCGTCTGACGTGCTGAACATGTTCCTGGAGAGACGAAGAAAAAATCAATATGTCATCCAGGTAGACATAAATGAACTGATCGACCATGTCTCTCAGCACGTCATTGACGAGTGCCTGGAAGACTGCTGGACTATTGGACAGCCCGAAAGGCATAACCAAATATTCAAAGTGCCCCCTGGGGGTGTTAAACGCAGTCTTCCATTCATCCCCCTTCCTGATGCGGACCAAATGATAAGCGTTACGTAAGTCCAGTTTTGTGAAGACCGACGCTCCCTGCAACCTCTCGAAGGCTGAAGACATCAACGGCAAAGGATAAGTATTCTTTACCGTGATGTTATTCAGCCCTCGGTAATCAATGCAAGGTCGCAGAGAACCGTCCTTCTTCCCCACAAAAAAGAACCCCGCCCCCGCAGGAGAAGAGGAAGGTCGAATGAATTTGGATGCCAGAGAATCAGAAATATATTTCTCCATGGCCTCCCTCTCGGGAATAGATAGAGAGTAAAGCTTGCCTTTAGGCGGAGACGTACCTGGCAGTAGATCTATTGCACAGTCATAGGGACGATGCGGAGGGAGAGAAGCAGCCCGAGACTTACTGAACACTTCCTTCAGGTCCAGATACTCCGTGGGCACGTTTGATAAATCCACTGCCTCCTCCTGAAAAGCAGAAACAATAACAGACGGACAGGCAGACGCAAGACAGGACTCATGACAAAAACTGCTCCACTCCAACACTGATCTCTGCTGCCAGTCAATTTTGGGGTTATGCTTGATTAGCCAGGGGTGACCGAGAACAACAGGTGCCAGGGGGGAGTCCAGGATGTAAAATGAGGTAGTCTCTGTGTGATTGCCGGATACAGTGAGTGTAATGGGTCCAGTGGTGAATGCGATGGTGGGAAGGGCTTGACCATTGAGGGCGTGCACAGCAATGGAATGGGTGAGTGGTAACAGGGGAACGTGAATCTTGTGAGCGAATGTGTAGTCCATGAAGTTACCTTCTGCCCCGGAATCCAAAAGTGAAAGACAGTCGTGAGTGTTGGCTGACCATCTAAGTCTTACCGGAAGGAGAGTTGATGTTGATGAGGTCTTCTCAGCGGAGATCCCACCCGACAGTAGCCTCAGATTTACTGCCGGGCTTGCCCTTTTACCGGGCAGTTGTAAGCGAAGTGACCAGCAGTCCCACAGTACAGGCAAAGGCCCTGGGATCTCCGCCTTTCCTTCTCCTCCCGGGAAAGCCGAGCTCGCCCGACCTGCATGGGCTCGTGATCGTAGACGGGGCTGACCGCGTCCCCGCCGCTGGCTTGCGTGGTCTCCACGGTGGTTGAAGCCCGAACCGGTAACTTCATCCGTTCAACACGAGAGAGACGAGAATCCACGCGAAGCGCCAGGTCGATGAGTCCGTTGAGTGTAGCGGGTAAATCCAACGCGTAGATTTCTCTCAGGACGCGGTCAGCCAGCCCATGCAGGAACATGTCCCACTGCGCTTCCTCGTTCCATTGACACTCAGCCGCCAAGGTCCGGAACTCAATGGCATAATCTGATACGGATCTGCTTCCTTGCTTGAGATCCGCCAGGGTTCGAGCTGGTTCTCTTCCCGCGACCGCGCGGTCAAACACCATCTTCATCTCGGCGGCGAGTGTCTGGAACGAGGCACAACACGGATCTTGATTCTCCCACACCGCCGTCCCCCACAGAGCTGCCCTCCCAATCAGCAGTGTGAGTACGAATGCCACTTTGCTTTGTTCAGTGGCAAATGTTCTGGGTTGCAGAGAGAAATGCATAGTACAGCGTGTTAGAAAAGCTCTGCAAAAATTCGGCTCACCACTGTAGGGTTCAGGGACCGGTAGACGGGGTTCTGACTGGGAGGCGCTTGATGGTGGAACTGGGGGAGCGGCCGGTGTGGGTGGTGGCGCAGTGGGAGCTCGTAGATGTTGAAGCTGCTGGGTGAGCTCGGACACCTGCGCCACGAGAGCTTGAATGGCCCGACCCGACTCCGTAGATGTCCTCTCTTGAGCCTCTATCCGAGAAATGGTTACTCTGATGAAGTCATCAAGCGAAGAGGATCCACTTGCTGCTCCCATCGTCTGGTCAGATCGTTCTGTCATAATTCAGGGGCGGAAGCAATATGCAAGTAAACTCTTTTATTGTTGGTCAGAAGACACAGCAAAAACACACGGGTGGGCTGGTGGCGCAGGGACTTGATGGTCAGCGTGGAGGTGAAGACAGGTGACGGTGAATCCAGTGAAGTGAACATCCAACACGACGAACACCACGAAAACACCGAACAGGACACGATCAGGAACTGGAACAGGAACTGGAAGAGCTGACGACGACAAAACACTGAGGACACCAAAACCAACGATCTGACAGGGAAAGGAGAGTGCGATGAGTTTATATAGCAGAGATGATTAATGGTAGCTGATGAGGGGAATGAGATCAGGTGGAGTGCTGATCAACTGAACGAGCAGCCACGCCCACTCACACACACCCACACACACAAAACAACAAATACACGAGACACGAAGAAACCAGTGAATTCATGAACCGTGACAGTTTGTGTTCATGAAACTGCTTGACTTGCAAACGTCCTGTAATAATGTAGGGAACCACTCGTTATACATAAATCCAAGTGGTTCTCACTGCAGAGTCAAACGATGACCAGCTCCTCCTCTCTGGAGGGATAGAGTTGTGGGTGGGGTTAGGGTGTGGCTGGATATTCTAGCTCCACCCACTAGGCCCAAATTACATTGGCTCCTCATCGCCAGACCTCTAGCGAGGAGGAGCTAGACTTAAGCTCCACCCATTTTGCTCTGCAGTGAGCAGCTTCATAAATCAAGTAACAGTTCATGTTTTACATTCATATACAATTTAACTTTTAATCCAAATGACGTGTGCTGCGTGAACGATCAACAGTCAAGAGCATTCATCATTTCAACTCTCTCTCTCTCGTCAGTTAATGTTAAAGGGGTGGTTGATTATAATTTCACTTTTCTAAATTTAGTCAGTGTGTAATGTTGCTGTTTGAGCATAAACAATATTTGTTGCAACAAACAGCTGGTAGAGACTACACCACATTCTTCCCGGGTTAGTGACATCACAAACCCTAAAATTTACATAAATCCCGCCCCCGGAACACGATTTATAGATTATCATGACAAAATATGCTAATCAATTACTAGAAGAAAACTACACATACGCTACATAAATTCATCAACTAACCATTCAGAAACGCTGTCTACATGTTGTCACTTATTCTTGAGTCTCCATCTTTCTGACTTTGGTTTGAACATAAAAGGCTAAAAGTTTTTGAAATTTTCAGTGCATGTCTGTGTGAGTGCAAGCTGTTGAAGCTCCGCCCCCTGTGCCGGGAGCAGCAGCTCATTTGCATTTAAAGGAACAGGCACAAAACGGTGCGTTTTCGATCACCCTCAAAAATAAAAGGGACAATTTTAACATGCTATATAAAAATATCTGTGGGGTATTTTGAGCTAAAACTTCACATACACACTCTGGGGACATCAGAGACTTATTTTACATCTTGTGAAAGTGCATTATACCACCCCTTTAATAATAATCTACATGCCTACAAGCTTTCTTTGCCATTGACATCAGACTGAACTACAAACTTTCCACTGACTTCTGTTAAAATGGGATGCGCTCGAGAAGCTCGCACACCACAGCTATATAGGCGTTACTATATTTTGTATAATATTCCACTAATTAGATACATTTACTTCATAGACAGCCTTCTTTTATATCCCCATTATACTCTGTTGTCAATGTTTCTTTGTCTGAACACAAGTGTACAAACGCTGCCTGGTATCGGTTGTTGGTATAGGAGCAGTTTTATGAGTATGAGTACAAGTACACGAGCTCAGTACCCATACACAAAATGAAATATATTTTAAAGTGTCAAAAATATATGTGGCATATATTCCAAATACATTGAAATATATTTGCATTGTTGTTCACTTGAAATATATTCTGAAATATAACAAAAATATATGATGTTAAGTGTGAAATATATTTACATTTATTTACATATATTTAACTAAATTATATTTATTGGGCCAATTTCAAATATTTGCATTTATTCCAAAAATATATTTTGAAAATATATTTCAAATATATTTATTTTGTGTATGGGTATCGAGCCTGATACTGATACTGGTATCAGTGCATCCCTAGTTTAGTTATATTGGTGCAAAATCAAATGTAGCACAACCAATGAAGTGTTCATATGAAACCATAAAGCAAAACACAGATCAGCCAAACAGCCAGAGCCGGACAGTAACTGAGTACATTTACTTGAGTACAGTACTTAAGTACAGTTTTGAGGGATCTGTACTTTACTCGAGTATCATTTTTGGGGAGTACTCAGTCATGACTTTACTCAAGTACATTTGAGAGGCAAATATTGTACTCTTTACTCCACTACATTTCTATCCATAACTATGAGTACCCGTTACTTCTTCTAAAAAAAAAAAAAAAAAAAAAAGGAAAAAAGAAACATCTCGGCAACCCTCTCAAATGTGATTGGATTGTGCAGGCGCCACTGATTGGGACAGCCTATCAGCAATCACCTTCAGCTTTCCGCCAAAGTCAACTCCATGGTCAGATTTAGATAAGGGAAAACACCATGGACGAAACAATGGATGAAGACGCAGCAGGTCCATCCCGGGAGCGATATTTTTTTTCCCAGGATGGTAGGGGAAGACTCATGAATATTCATTAGGGAGGTCATCCCTAATTGGTCTTAACCCCAGTGACGGGTAGGTTTAGGGGCGGGGTTATGGAGGGGTGGGGTTAGGGGTAGGTCATCAGACCAATCAGGGATGACTTCCCTAATGCAATATTTAGAAAATGTACTCTTGTACTCTTGATACTCAAGTACTTTTAAAAACAAGTACTTTAGTACTTTTACTTAAGTAGACATCTGACTGTAGTACATTTACTTGTACTTGAGTAAAATTTAGCAAGGGGTATCTGTACTTTTACTCAAGTAATGTAGCTGTGTACTCTGTCCGCCTCTGCAAACAGCAGTACTATTTACCTGAATCACGATATTTTGTTTTGTCATTCTGGTGCTTCACCACACACTGATACTGGGATCTTTCAGACGGCAGGATCTCCAGGCTCTTCTTCAGCTGAAAGGATCCGTCAGCGTTCGGTCTGATTCCCTCTGAGTTCAGCTGATCATCAGGGACCGGCGTCTGATCATGTCTGATCTCCATCTGCACATGTTTAGGGTAGAAGCCTGTGGCCAAACACACCAGCAGAGACGAGACTGAAGATCCAGACGCTTTTACAAGAGTGTGAACACGAGGACGAGCTGCAGGACAGACAATGAAAATAATAAACCTGCATGAAAGAATGCATTCAAATATCAACCCTAGAGATTCTGATGTAAACTCACATTTCATGATGATCTTTCCCTCTCGCTGAAGTTCAGTGAATCTGGTTAATGTTTCCACACATTTCCTCTCCAGGCTGGAAACTGATTCTCTGTCCCAGATGATGTCATGGTCGAGGACTAAAGGCTTCCAGTGCATTGAGAGGTCAAAGGTCAAGGTCTGGCCATCATAGGCGTATTCATCAGAGCCATGACGAAACATTACTGAACCATTAGAGTGACGTTCAACTGCACAGCCGTGCCTCCACTGAAGAACATGAAGATCTAGAGGAACACAGAAGATTAAGACCTGAAGATAAAATTCAATAATGTGACAGTGATATTATTCTAAAAGTTTACAGAGGAATGAAATTTGATAAAAGTGATTAGCATTTTTGTGCCAAAAAAGTAATGTCATGTCAAAGTAATTTTCCTACATGGCAGGTCAAATTAATTTCTCAAACCAAACTTAATTTGCCATAACCTGTCGGTTAGTGCTATGCAAAAATTGAATCTTAAAAAAGGTGGAAACAAGTAAATATATTAAAGATTGTCATATTGTGCATCCTTAAGTAATATTACAAATATTATGGCAAAATGTTAATGGATAATTACCCGTGTCCCGTGTGCTGTTCTCATTCCTCTTGTCCATCAGTGTTTTAATGTTGATCTGAAGCCACTGTTGTTTATAATGCAGATCATCACTTTCATTAAAGAGTCTCTCAGATTCCTCACACAATCGAGTCATGAAATCTGCTTTATTCTCACTGTTACACAAACTCATCTGTATGTCATCCAGTTCCACTGAGTTGTAGAATTCATAAATGTCTCCAGACATCAGAGGTTTAGATACGGCGCTGTATGTGTAGTATAGAGAGTGCATTTCTGACATGAGGACGAGAGAAGAAACAAGTTGCAACAAGAACAGGCATATAAAAAAAGTTTAAAGCAAACACACACTGGACATTAAGATTAATTACATTAAATACTACCAAACTTCTCATTGTTCGCTCAGTTTGGATCACTTTGTCATTGGAATACTATCTAATACAGACACACGTGAATACAATGAATATACATTAAGAATATGGAGATAAACTGAGTAAAAAAAAAAAAAGATTTCTTACCACTTTGAGATGGAAAAATACCCGAAATCAGAAGAAGAACTTTGATAGAGGCCATTATCTTTGTGTTTCTGCTTCAAACTCTTAAGCCAAAATGTCTGCTAACGTGTGTGTGACAGACTTTAGTCAGGGCTGCTACTCACACAACTGACTCATCATGATGGGAATCAAGGGCGAAATTGTCAATCACACATTGGGGGGGACAGCTGTGGGACTTTTTGTGTTGGCGCATGTACACATTTTTTTAATCAAAATAAAATAAAAGTCAGAGTCCGAACACTTACCAGCATACAACACTCATGCTGTTAAGTGTACTTGGTACTTCTAGGGGGGTCCGGGGGCATGCTCCCCCGGAAGAAAATTTTGTACATTTTAAAGGTAAGTTCATTAATCTGGTGCACTTTGAGTCACCCGAATCCACTGTTAAAAATAAATAATCCACCCGCAAACCGCCCGAACCTATGATATTCTCTGATTTAGATATCTGCATCTGATCATCACATTACAATTATTCAAATTCTTAGTGTTAAGCATGATAATATGGTAACATATCACACTGACATAGGCTGATTTAAAATGAACATTTATTTAAAATAAAAGTTCTTCTTTTGCCAAAATTATATTTCCTTAATAGCCTAAACAGAGGCTTTACTCAGTTTGGGCCATGCAAATTATGGGAGTTTCCCGGGAGAAATAACAAACCGGGAGGGGTCCGGGAGATAGGGCTAAAAAACGGGAGAAACCCGGGAAAAACGGGAGTGTTGACAGGTATGGCCAAATGTCTGTCAGATTTCGCGCTCCTAACTCTTCTTCTGTTTGTTTTTTCCTAACTCACTGACGGTGCACGAGCTACTAAAGGTATAGGGAAAACATGACATGGATTTCAGGAGAAATAGGTTTTGTTAATGTATAGTGTAAGGCCAGTCGAATGAATTTGGGAAATGGACCGGCCGGGATTTTATATTTTCGGAGCTCGAAAGAAAGACGTATTTGCAATCACATCGATATCGCCCGCATAATCATACAGTATGATCAAATATTGGGGGGGA
>NC_137129.1:41368746-41385404 GCF_949319135.1 Squalius cephalus | reverse complement strand
CAGATGTAGGAAAAATGGAGGTGCTGCAATTGTGTGTTGTGTTGAATTTCAAAAAGACAATGTGAAATCTGATTTGAGCAACCAGAGCCTCTAGACTGAGACGCATCTGTAAAAATCTCATTGGAATTGCATTTCAAACCACCTCCAAATTTTGTTTTGTTGTCCAGACTTTCAAAAACCCATCTGGAAATGCGAAAAAACAGATTTTTATTTTATTTTTTGGCATCATATGCGTGTTGCCGACATGAAAGCTGTTACAAAAGGTAACACAACATTACACACCCTTCTAATATTTAAAGTTTTGCATCACACGCACCCTTTGAAGCAAAGGCTAATATACACCGCAAAAACCACAAAAAAAAAAAAAAAAAAAGGCCAAGATGGTTGACGAGCCGAGAGAAATACAAGATGATTGAAAACATATTTATATTTTATTCAATACAGAAGAGTACCAGTAAAAATTGTTCTTGATAATAATCAAAATCACTCACAAACAAAAACAAAAAACACAGATCTCACTAACATCTCTAATGTTTCTCCTAAACAATAGGGATCAGTGTTATTTTAGTATAAACTATTATATGTATTATTATTTTTTAAATGACCCCAGTAAAAGATCTCAACAATGTCTCAAACTGTGCTCGGATTTGTCAAGCTGTCAAATCAGGAAAAATAGCTGACAGTAATTGATCATTAAAAATCCCTTATAAAAAATAAATCACAGACCTCGTGAATGTCTCAGTTGTTTCTCCTAGATAGCAATGAGATTAAAAAGAGTAGTGCTTTTTCTCTTAAAAAAAAAAAAAAAAAGGCCCCGGTATTCTAGAGTTTCAGAGGAGATCTCAATAAGTTCTCAAACCATGCTCCGGTTTGCCAAAGACGCCAGAGTCGGCACTCGATATGAACTCAAACATTTCTCATCAAATGACGACTATTGACTCGTTTGATTCAAGTTTTGTTTCTCAAAGCGATTTATGAGAAACATCAAAGACAAAGCAGTCCCCAAAACAAAAAAGTCTCCCGATTAACTTCTGAGCGATAAAGCGCAGAGGACAGTGAAACATCATGTTTATCTGATCTGGTGTGGTGACCTGCCAGTGAGAATCAGCTGTGACGCACCGGTCTCCATCTCGTCTAGATCTCGGCTCCAGATGGCAGAAAAACCTGACGTCGAGGCCTGACAGTTGTGGCTTGTGCCGGCGTGGCAGGGTGAAGTGCGTCTGCTTTACAGTGATGCACGCTGCCAAAAAAACCCTGCACAGCACAGCATGCAGTCGCAGTACAGCCCTGCATTCTGCATCCAAACACCTGATCATCTGGCCATGCAGAGACCAGCACACGATACAGAGGCAGACAATGAAAAACACTCCTGATCACACACACAAACACCAGAGGATGAGTGCACGTTTTAGTAGGGCCATCAAATTAATGTGTCCGTTTCATTAATAATAAAGAGAGAAAAAGTAATGCATTAAAACGTATGCGTAAGAGTACGACAGCGAGGAACAGAGCGCAAGTTTTAACTACCTGACCATGCAAACTGACCACATTTGGTATTCGACCATTAAAAATGAGTAAAATTCAACTATTTGCACATGAAGCTGCATTGAGATCCCAATCTCTCTGGAATTTAATAATGCACAGATTAAAAAATGAGGATTTCAAAAGAGAAGTTTGGTAAGAACTGTATCATCTAAAAGAATATTGAGATATCCTTAATGCTTCTTATGATAAACGCATGCAAACTTTGAAAAAATAATACTTTGGGGACTCAGACAATTGCTTTGATAGAGGGGAAACAAGATATATTTCTAGTCTCAACATTAGTTGCGCAACATGACCCACGTTTTTGACCACTGAAAATGTGTACAATTGAACAGTTTGCTCATGGAGCCACATTGACATCCCTGTATTTCTGGAATTGAATAACATAGGGCCTTACAAATTAAACTACAAAAAGAAAAGTTTGTGAAGAACCAAAATCAAAAAGGTTTCAAGATATCTTTAATGATTCTTGTATATTATGCAATATGTTCCTGATATATCATGCTTTTCAGTATATTTCAACACAACACCAATGTGCCAAAGGCAGCTTAATGCTTTTAAAAGATTCTTGAAGAAAGAGAGACAGAGGGAAGCAAGGTCATTTGCATGGAGACCCACGGACGCCCCTGTTCCCCGTATCTGATGTCAGTCTCTCGACACTGATAGACTCTGCGTCTCCAGTTTAAGGGATAATGAGATTGCTCGAGCCACACAAACCTCCACTGACTGCACTGCACCGACGCTACGCTAGTCACTTCATCTCTCAGAGACTAAACAACTCCGCCTGCCTCCATCTTCCTCGATGCGAACGCACTCGACTCATCAAGAGCCCGAGCACCGATGTAATGGAGAGAAGTGGGTGAAGACGAGGACGTGGGGCAGGAGAACACCTGATTGGCTGAAAACAGGGCCCATTTCCATCTCAGCGTCTTCCTCAGGTGGTAGAGGATGTGTGAACCCGTGGGAAAGAAATACACAAATGAGATCTATTTAATATCTCAATTGTTTCTCACAGATAGCAATGCGACTCCTCTAAAGTTTGAGAAGGGGCTTCAACACTGGGATCAGATATGAGATAGCAAAGAGTGAAATCAGAAGTATCAAATTTCATATTTCAAAACGTCACATTCACCCAAGACTATATATGGTCTAATATGCTATATAGAATAATTTTACAGCTATATACCACATAATGCAAGCCAACCACTGCCAGTCATGTCTCATTTGGTAGTCTAGGTAAAGCAGGGATGAACACAGAAAGTGCCTTTTTATTACTAACAAATCAAATGTGCATAAAAAGATTTCCAAAACACATGCTATGCCATTCATAAATAATCATAAATCACAAGCAGCAATAAACATAGAGTTACAACAAAATATAGAATTAACTTAACTGGGCCACAAAACATCTCTAAAAGACTGATTCACATCACATGACGCTCAATGAGGGTTCTCAACATTTCATAAACTTAGCATTCTGTGGAATTAAAGTTCATAAACGTAGCATACTGTGGAAGTACCATGGTACATTACTACAGGGATGGTAATATTAATGTACTTTAAATAATTACTATTTGTATCATGGAATTGACATGATACATCACAACAAGGTAATGCCACGTTCTTGTTTGTTTTCATTTTCTTGTCAGTCTTCACATGAAGGCTGTTGTTAAGTGTTTTGATATTATTCAGGTGTGAATGTCTTTACCTGTAGCACGTGCAGGTGTTGAACTGATTAAACACTGTCTTCGTCCCTGACAAACGACAGGTTTATAAATGTTTGTTTCCAAAAACGAATCAGCGCGTCAGTTAATGAGCTGTGGTGTTTTGTTAGCCACTGAATCGGTATTTTTGAACAAATCTTTTATGTGAACGAATCAGAGAAGTGTCTTGGAGCTGTTCGAATGATTCAGAATTTATCGCGAATCATTTTGTGACCCGTTATTTGAAAGAACCGACTACAAATAATAATGATTCATTCGAGAGTCGGCATCGATTCGCTAGTTCAGATTCCAAACAAACAGACGACACACTGATTGCTGAAATACTGTCAAGGAACATGTTTCTCAGGTTGGTATACTGTAATCTCCCTCATCAGACAATAATCTAACATTAAAATATTTACTTGGATGGACTTGTGGCAAGACAACACGAGGAAATGTTTGTTGTGGTAAATGCTCAATAAATACTCCAAGAGATCGGTTGGTTGAAATCTCCTACAGACTTTTAAGTGCAAGAATATAGTACACGTCAAACATCTGAGACAAAGTTGATGCTTAAATGAAACATACTGTATCTGAGAACCCCTAATATATGAAAGAGCAACATGTGAGAAATGAAATATTCCTTTGAGAGTGTTTTTGGAAAGGACTTACAGAAACAGACCCAAAAGAGATGATGGTGATTCAGGGATTTTTGGTTCAGAAGCTGATATGGGACAAACTGCAGAGAAGCATGAGTTTAAAAAACCATTGGTTACAGCATGTGTTACAGAACCATGATCCACATTTATTGGTGTTAGGGAAATGACATTTGTATGTAGAGTGCTAATATAGATAAAATAACATAATTCTCTTATTATATCATAAGATGTCTGTGGTTCAAACAGTAGAGAATGGCGTCATGGGTCATGGGTTCGATTCCCAAGGAAAGCAAGGACTGATAATGTAAAGTTTCTTTGGCTAAAGCATCTCCCAAATGCAAATTGTACCTTTATATAATATAACCAGACTGAGAAGTATATATATGCATGTTCACGGACAAAACTCAGAATTCAGAAGTTGCTTATTAATGGTTCAGAAGATTAAATTAAATCCTCAGTTATGATTCATTGAACTATCAACTTTGTCTCAGATGTTCCTTAAAGAAATAAAAAGAGACCCAAATGAGTATACAGTTATAAAAATGAATTTAGAGAGCCGTCCAGACCATTTGATGAGAAATGTTTGAGTTTATATTGAGATATTAATTGCAGACTTTGATATGTTGGCACAGTTTGAGACTTTCTGAAACTAGATGCAAGATTACAGAGAGTTTTTTTCTCAGGAGAAAAAAAAGTAAAAGCCTCCATTTCCTCGCCATTTAATCTCATTGATTTCTTGGAAAACCTGAGATATTATCTGATATCTCAATTATGATTTTTCTTTCTTTCTGTATGAGCTTCCCTAAACATTAACATGGAACTCAGTTCAAGAATATGATCTCATTATATAAACCTTTCACATTAATTGCATAGCTCTGTCTGTACTCAACACTTGACTCGTTTTTTTATTCCTCAGGAAGAGAAACATTTCATTCTCTTATTTCAGTGAAACATAATTGAGAACACAAAGCTACAAAAATAAATTTCCTCCGGGAAGAAACATTTTATTGATGTTATTCACCAATCATCCATGTCTCATACACACATGCATAATCTGCAGGCGTACCACACGTGTTGAGGTTTCCAGCCGAGCCTCGAAGGCACGGGACAGGTGACACGACGGAGGATGCTGGGCCTTTCCGCTGCGCAATAAAAATGCTAATCCGCCCTATTCCCCTGTTGATCGGCTCTATGTAAAACAGGTTAGAGTTCTCCGCTCCACATGTGTACCCTCAATTTACCAGTTGGCCTTCCTTTGTCCTGCTCTCTTTATTTGTTCTTCATTGAACGCAGTGGCCTGGATGTCTTCACACATCTTTGGCCGGACTCTGCTAATGACAATGACAGTGCTGGCTTCAGTTCTGCGCCCACACACCGCCTTAATGATGCCTCCACCGGCCCAAAGACAAAGAGAGTCTTAGATGCGGCATTGTCCCAATTAAAGGTCACAGAACAGAAGAGGTCTTAACTGTCCTCAGCCTCCGGCCACGTTCGGCTCAAATTGTCGGCTGCCACTGTCGGTCGTCTTCAACTGTTGTGTGCGCCACGCTGATTAATGTGGATTTCGGACGATTTCATACTGGGTTTAGTTTGTGCTTCTTACCTCTGCACCGTTTATTAGTTCAGTGCTTTTGCTTTTCAACTGGGTTTGGCTTCAGGAACCAGATCTCTTTTTAGTAGGAACCCAATTGTTTATCATAGAAAAGCAAACAAAAATGTCCTTAAAATTAAATATTGAAATGTTGAGTTGAAAGGTTTCTTCAGTTTTTATGGTTTCATACTCTCAGCCAGCACAAAACCATTTTTAACCATTAAAATGCAACATTTATTAGATCAGAGCTTTTGTTTTTCAGCTGGTTTTGCTTCAGGAACCAGTTTTTTATTATTATTTTTTTTTTTTTTTTTTTTTTAGTAGGAACCCAATTGCTCATCATAGCAAAGTCAACAAAAATGTACTTAAAATCAAACATTGAATCATTTTTACTATCAGGTTTTAAAGGTTCAATTATTCTGGTTTTATGACACAGTTGCCACTATTTCAGGGCACAAAACCTAAAAGTGCCATGCATTTGGCAGATACTTTTATCCAAAGTGACTTATATTGCATTTAAAGTCTATGCATATCAGTTTGCATTTAATGGGAATTTAACATAGTCTGGGTAGTTTTTCTTTTACCTTGTGTAGTTTGTTCATGTTTTATGGAGATGTGAGCATGTTTATGTTGTCTTCATGTCTATTTAACTAGTTTCTACAGGTAACATGATTTTGCACCCAAATACTGTATGACTGGAAGGCCAGCATTTCATATCAACAATAAAACATATGGTGTGTTTTTCTCTAATTATAATTATAAGGTTAGTTGCATTTTATTATGTGCATTTAGTTGTTTTTCCCGCCGTCCGCAACCCATCAGAACAGACACATTTCTGGGTCGTGATCCACCCGTTGAGAACCACTGGATTAGATAGCTTTAACCTTTTAAGATTTTAGGAACTCTTTGTCGAATCAGCATGTTTAGGACTGACCGAAATAAGCATCCGGTCGAGGAATATATCCCCGGCTGTCTGAGCCGAAGCAGGGTTATCAGTCTGTCCGCATGCCCCTGTTTTCTTAATCTTCTCCGTTCGCTCTCGAAAGGCCCAAAATGAAACGGTAATCTACATAATGTGGCCTTTGTCCCCCTCGTAGTTTCTTTAACTCTCACATCTAATTAGCTTCAGGGACTGCAGGAGTGCGATATGGGGTTTCCCGGGGCGCACCCCCCTTTCCCCTCCAGTTGGGCCGTGGGTCGGGCCGGTGGGGTCTGTTCCCCGGAGACCGGTTATGACAAATAAGATTAATGTCTCTCAAGCCTCCTGAGCCACACAGATTAGACTGATAGCTGATTTTCTCAAGAGAAACCCCATGTGTGAGAGCTTGTCAGAGCCCCGTCCCGTCCCCTCTAATGACCACTGGAGCGGAGAGGGTCACGAGGGTACGGGTCAAAAGGTCCTCCGCGGAGGATTCCCTATCTTCATGAGCACTGAAGCGTCGGATGAAGGGTGACGCTCCTGTGAGATTAAGGTTTAAACTCTCCATTAGGAGGAACGGTGGAAATAAAAGGTTTGAACCTGCTTCTACACATTCAGCACCTGTTTTCCTATGCCTTACATTATCCTGCAAAAGCTTCATTTGATTTGGTCCATTGTCAGGCGTAAATCCTTAAATCTGATGATTTTGTAAAGTAGCATTTAAGTCTGCAGCACAAACACTGCAGGACGAGTTACACACTGAGGCTTAATACTTAGTGTTCGGGGTTTGTTCTCATCGCTACCTCCACACACAAATAATGAAGGGATCAAAAGCAGTTTTGGACCTTTAGTTTTGAACAAACCAGGTTCTTTTTTTTTTCTTCACTCTAATGAGAGGAGTATGGAAGCCTATTTCTGCCACATAAGTAAAAAAATTAAATGAAAATCATAATTATGACATTAAATAACATCGTTATTAGATAAAAAGTCAAAATTATGAGATAAAAAGTCATAATTATGAGTTAGTCAATTATGAGATTTAAAAGTCAAATTATGAGGTAAGTCATAATTATGAGTTAGTCAATTGAGATAAAAAGTCAAAATGATGAGATAAAAAGTCAAAATGATGAGATAGTCAATTATGAGATAAAGTCATAATTATCAGTTAGTCAATTGAGATAAAAAGTCATAATAATATGAGTTAGTCAATTATGAGATAGTCAATTGAGATAAAAAGACATAATTGTGAGTTAGTCAATTATGAGATAGTCATAATTATCAGTTAGTCAATTGAGATAAAAAGTCAAAATGATGAGATAAAAAGTCATAATGATGATATCATAATGACAAATAGTCATCATGCAAGTCATAATTATGAGTTATTAGATAAAGTCAAAATTATGCAAATAATTATGAGATAAAAGTCTAAATTATGATAATCAATTATAAGACAAAGTCAAAATTATGACATACCGAGTCATAATTATGACAATTTTTTATAATTCATTTCCTCATTTCGACTTGTCCACGTTTTTTACTATTTATCACATCATTTTAATATAAAGTCATTATTATGAGACAAAAAGTCATAATTATGAGTTAGTCAATTATGAGATAAATTAAAATTATGAGATAAAAGGTCATAATTATGAGATAGTTATAAGTCAAAATTATGATAGTCAATTATGAGACAAAGTCGAAATGATGACATACCAAGTCATAATTATGACAAATATTTATAATTCATTACCTCATTTCGACTTTTTGACTATTTATCACATAATTGTAAGATAAAAGGTCATTATTATGAGACAAAATGTCATAATTATGATAGTCAATTATGAGCTAAAAAGTCCAAATTATGAGATAAAAAGTCATAATTATGAGTTAGTCAATTATGAGATAGTCATAATTATCAGTTAGTCAATTGAGATAAAAAGACAAAATTATAAGATAAAAAGACTTTGTCATAACTGACTATTTTAATATTTTTTTCTGATGTGGTGGAAATGGTCTTTGATAGAGGAGTGACAATAAACTAGACTTGATTAGTTTCGCCTGCATTGATTCATCAGAGAAACGCTGCATTCAGCAGAATGAATCAGAAGTCTGGAGTCGCATCTTCTGAAAGACAAAGGCTGTTCTGAGGTCTTTATAACTTTTGATGATCCGCGCGATCACTTCAGTGTGTCAGCTCGCTGACACAGCAACTTCCCAGACGGAATATTCTTCCGGATGTACCGGGAGCTGTTGTAGAGACTGCTTTTCTCCACAGCGCTAAAGCCATAAACAAACTTTTATGAAACAATTGTGCTTTATTGATAAGATGTTTGCTCCGTAATAGCAGCACTATGTCTGAATTTGGCTTGAATTATCCTAAAATAAAGCTAAAATATTGAAGGCTAAGCATTTCTTTTTAGCACAGCTCTCTGTTATTCTCTCAGAAGTAGAGTGTAGTGTACATTGTATTTTTTCAACAGGCAATTACTGTACCAATAACATTCATGTAATGGCCTTATTGTGCGCTTGCAGTTTCTCATAACCCCAAATAAATCCCAATGTTCTCTGAAACTGGGAAACCAAAATCATTTTTCCGTGTGTTAAAGTGTCGTAGGATCCAGCTCCAGGCGCTTCACTGATCCTTCTCTTTTCTAATCGACTTAATGTGATTATTGCACATCATTCCTTTATTTTACATAGTGAAACACAGTTCAAATTGTGTGAATGTGTTCTGTAATGTTTACTATTATTCTGCCTAGATCTATCTATCTATCTATCTATCTATCTATCTATCTATCTATCTATCTATCTATCTATCTATCTATCTATCTATCTATCTATCTATCATTCTTTTGTTCTATCTGTCTATCGTTCTGTCTCTATCATTCTTTTGTTCTATCCATCTATCCATGTATCATTCTTTTGTTCTATCTATCTATCCATCTATCTATCTATCTATCTATCTATCTATCTATCTATCTATCTATCATTCTTTTGATCTATCTATCTATCTGTCTATCTATCTATCATTCTTTTGTTCTATCTGTCTATCGTTCTCTCTATCATTCTTTTGTTCTATCCATCTATCCATGTATCATTCTTTTGTTCTATCTATCTATCCATCTATCTATCTATCTATCTATCTATCTATCTATCTATCTATCTATCTATCTATCTATCTATCTATCTATCTATCTATCTATCTATCTATCATTCTTTTGTTCTATCTATCGTTCTGTCTATATCTATCTACCTATCATTCTTTTGTTCTAACTGTCTATCGTTCTGTCTCTATGTATCATTCTTTTGTTCTATCTATCTATCTATCTATCTATCTATCTATCTATCTATCTATCTATCTATCTATCTATCTATCCATCTATCATTCTTTTGTTCTATCTATCTATCTATCTATCTATCTATCATTCTTTTGTTCTATCTATCGTTCTGTCTCTGTCTATCTATCTTTCTATCTATCTTTCTATCTATCTGTCTATCGTTCTATCTATCTATCTATCTATCTATCTATCTATCTATCTATCTATCTATCTATCTGAGGAACGGCCTGTCTCAATAAGTGCAATGCTGAGTTTATCATTTTATTGCAGATTTTCTATATGATCCTGTAATTGGAGCGAGAGAGAAAGTGTGCAGCTGCTAAACCTGAATCTGTCCATCAGTGTCACCGGCCGGCCATGGCAGATGCAAAGGGGCATCAGGTCTTCGTCGACACACACCCTCACGAGAACAAGAGCACCGCTCTGCAGAAGTGTGTGTGTGTGTGTGTGTGTGTGTGTGCGCGACCACATTTCCTTCGGTAAGAGAGATAGATGGTGCAATAACTTGTGATTGTATGAACGCATGACTGTGGAAATAGACTTTGACACTTTCCTGTATTGTCTGAATCTGTGAGTTTAACCTTATTTTTTTCTTTTGTCAGCTTTTCAGCGGTATATGATGGCTTCATCCATCCATCTGATGTTCTTTTACTCTGTCTCTGTAAAAAGTGCTGGTGTGACTTGACCTTAAAGGTCCCATATTGTACACCTTTCTGAAGTTTTATTCTAGGTTTTCATGCCCTTAAGAATATATATTATACTGTATAACTACCAAAAACCATCTCAATGTATTTTTACAGCTCCTTTCGATCTCTGCCAAGAACAGGTCGATTTTGGCCTGTCTAATTAATATTCATGAGCCTCTCTTCTGATTGGCCTGTTGTTTTCTGAGTGACAGCCAGGCCAATCACAGGTAACCAAGGTCATGTATGATGTAGCCTGTGGGGGCTTGGTGATGCTCACAATTAAGGTAAATAAAACACCAGTAATGATGTTGATAAATTATTTGTTATTAAAAGCATAAACATTCACAAACCACTGTTAATTTAACATAAAAGCAAGCATAGGCTACTGCGTGCATGGTTTGGCATGACAGAAATAGCGCAAAGCTGATATCTCAGTTCATCGCGATCTCACAAAGCTCCGTTATTATCAATGAAGCTGACTGCACAAATAATCTTTCATAATGTCAACACTTCGTTTATTATAATCAGAGGATTTGCCAGCAGAATTCAGCACTGAACAGGTGTGAGTGGATTCGATCTTAAATGCATCTCACTGGCCATTGCGTTCAAGAAATCAACACACATGTCTGTGATTGGCTACATTGCTCACCGCTGCAAACATGTTATATAAATAGAAACTCGTTCCTGTAAATCGTTTTTATTTAGTTTTAGTTATTCTTGTTGCTTTTGTGCAACATATGAATAACAATTTATTTGTTTTTAGATTTTTAGATATTTCTATTTTCAAATCGTTTTATTCTCCCGTAACCCGCACACACACACAAGTAACTTTACCTTACCGCCCGCGCCGCACTCTCGCGGGAGTGCAGGTCTCTACATCCATCGACTAAACAGCGTTTTCTCACATGTTTCCGTGTTGTTGTTGCTCGATCAGCAGATGCTGTCTGGAGCTGGGGTAAAGGATGGAGGGACGATGGGCAGTGCTCAGGGTGAGACTGATGTAGAGTTCTGACATCACATTTATACGGAAGTCACAACGGCTCGTGAAAAGGCACCGCTACTTTATGCAGGCTGTGTGCATGTGTCTGTGGATCGACTGTTTTGAAACTTACATGGTAGTTACATCGCCCTTAGACCTCTGTTATCACGAAAAAAGCCAGGAGATTTCATTTTTGACAATATGGGACCTTTAAAGAGCTATTTCTACCTGATCTGACCCATGAAAATGACAAAGTCGGGTTGATTCGGTCAAATGAAATCATGAGTTGACTTGAATAAAAACTTAAGTTAAAATCATTTAGGATACTTGATTATTTTTACAGTCGAGAGCTTCTTAAAGAGATGTAACGTCTCTCATCATTTACTTCACCCTCATGTCATTCCACACCTGTATGATTTTCACACACAAGAAGATATTTGTTTTAAAAGGTTTAAAAGTCATACAGGTTTGGGATGACGTGATGGTGAGTAAATGATGTTTTTGGGGTTGATCTATCCCTTTAAGAGTGCAAACCAGATGTTTTAACCCAGAACACATATCAAAGTGCAATCAGATGCATATTCTTTATAACACCAGGGTTTTGCCAATGAAAATTCATTTTAATGCTAATTCAGATAGTTCGCGTTCTTGTGCACACGTAAGATTGCTATTTTATTTGCTAAATCTAACAAAACCTACCTTTGATGACATCCTGAATATCCTTATCTAGAAAAAATAATGAATGCATTAAAATTATTTACTTTAATAATTTCAAAAGTTTTCTTTTATAGGGTCAGGTTTGACAGCTTGCAACTTTCTCACTAAATCTGTATCTGAACATATGTTCATAACATTGCCTGTATGTACAGGAAAATAAAGATGTTAAAATGTTAAAAACTAAACTCCCTTTAAATATAAAAATAGCTAAACTAAACGTATTTAGATAGTTCAAAGACACTATAAGGAACATCAAATGAAAAGACGCTGAATATAACAAAAAAGTGTACATTTTAAGGTTAAAGTACAGAAGTATACACTATCCTCCTCTGACCTTCCACATGTCCTTCACAGCCTGCTCCAGAAGTGCTTGTGAACTGATTCGAATCGGTCTCATTGAAAACTGCGTACGTGAGAATTAAATGTCAATGAAGTTATTTTGATTTCAACTCCGACGAGACGTTTGTTCGGTGTGTCTCAACACACCGTAGACTATTATTATGCAAATGAGGCGCACTTGAATATTTTCGCCTGTGTTTTTCCAGCTGATGTCAGCACTTCCCGGGAACGTCCTTCTCCCACATAAACGCGTCAGGTCGCCGTGGGCTGATGCGCGCTTGGGAATGTCAACGGCTGTGCAACAGTGTCCTACATACTCACTGCATGCTGGTGAAACTGTTACACACACATGCATGCACATGAAGCCATTCTATACGACAAGAGCCATTATTGTCCCTCATTTACATGTGCAAAATATAGGCTAAATATTTGTGTCCATTCTTCATTAAATGGAAGACTGTTTGGGGCTGTCCCCTTCTCTGTGTATTCATTTAGTCCTTTGATATATATATATATATATATATATATATATATATATATATATATATATATATATATATATATATATATGAAGATTGCATTTTGTTTTTAATCCCTATATCTTTTTAGATTTTAGTTGAGAGTGTTTTATTAAAAATGCCTTAAAGTTGCATCCACAGGTTATTGGATTTTTCCTTTTTTTAACTTTTCAAGGACAAGTTTCTTTTTAGTCGATTTGTTTTGTTAAATATATCTGCATTAAATTCTCTTTATTTTAGTTTCTCGACCTTGGGCTTGTAGCGTCATTATGGCTTTCTGAAGGCATAATCCAAATATTTATTTCATTATATTAATTTATTTCTAAATGGCACAGTGCAATTATCTCATTTTTTGACCGAATTCTTTTTTTACAATTTTCCAAACATTTGTTTTAAAGATCATCTATCAAATGCGAAGAATGCATAGACATTGCAATGCTTGTGCTCATCCCTAAATGAGAAAGCGAACATGTGCAAAGCAGCATCGATCACTACGTACAACGCTTTCTTTCCGTGTCTGAATGTTTGTGAAATGGCAATCCTACTGCGGGACGTCCTTATTCGTCCCATTGAAGGAGTGAACAATGAGAACACGATGTCAGACAACAGTGTGTACTACAGCTCCAGGATCCGCGTTAATTGCGGACATATGGCTCCTACTGGAATCATTGAGGAAACGGACCTTCTGGTACCCAATTCGTGTGATTTGCATGAAAAGAAAGCCATTGGTTTATAGACCGTGATGTAAAAGAATGACCTGAAAGCCTGAGGCCACATCCAGTAGTTAATTCAGCGGTTTACGTCAAAAGAAGCGAGCGAAAACGCAGCGCGGGAGGGCAGATTCTGAACGCAGCAAACGTAATGCAAAACAACAAAATCTTCCCAAATTGAGTATTAACATTTGCAAGCAAGACTTTATTTATTTTATTTTATACAACCTTAATAATTGAAACATATGTATATATATAATTCTTTTTAAAGAAAGCTGGTTACATTTAAAGTATCATATAAATAAATGCGTTCATTTATAAAAACATGTTTGTTTTTGTTTTTTATGAAAACTGAACGGATTTGTGATATAAATAAACCCTTCTGTTTTATTTCAGGCTTCGAAAGAAAAAAAAAGAGAAAAAATCTGGCGAAGGCGTGGACGTCTCACAGCGTCATTAAGTCATCCAGTTCAATGTTGGTCCCGGGAGATTTTTTTATGGATTAAATTAAGTACTTCCATCTTCATTTCCCACCTGATCGCAGCCATATAAATCCCAACAGCTGATCAACAGACTTCAGAAAGCCCGACGCCTTCAGACGGAACAGCTGGGAGTTAAAGCAGGAGAGAGGAGAGCGAACAGGCTGACGCAGACTCAGCTGTTTCACTGTCCTTTCTGTGTCTTTAGGGGAAGAAAAGCAGCACGGAAACTAGAGGACTAGTTAGTTTAGACTCGAACCTGGAAGATACGATCGTCGTGAAGGGTCCCAGAGGAGCTAAAGAGAGAGAGAGAGAAAGAGAGAGGAGTGAAGCTGTCCAGTTCTGAATGCGTGCCGCCGAGCGGGAGCTGTCCAGTGCTGAAGTTGCATTTCTCCCGAAAGCATCGAGGCGTCGCGCTTCATCAACACAAGCGCATTCAGGGGCTCGAGGGTCTGCCGTAACCCTGTGCTGGCATCCGAATCTCGGCATTACCGAAGAGGAACGATACTAAAAAAAAAAAAAAAAAGCAACAAAAAAAACGCGTTTTGTTTCAGCGTTGCATGAGGAAAAGCGAGCGAGTCGACCGGCGGACGAGTGTTTTTCCCCTTCAACCTGAAACATGCCAAGGTCTTTCCTGGTCAAAAAGGTTAAGCTTGATGATTTCTCATCCGCTGATTTGGAGAGCTCCTATGGCAGATCCAGGGCAGACCTCAGCCTGCGCTTTCATGAGAAAGGTAATTTATTTGATTTGACCTCGCATAAACATCTAGTTCGCTTACACGCAAGGGCATGTGCATGCATGTTGACGTTTGATGGTTTACAGTCATAACCTCGGCATTGACCCAGTCACATTGTGTTCAACACCGTCAGGCGCAGCAGTTTTTGTCGACTCGGCACATTTCAGGTGTTGCGCTCTTTCAAGCACGCATTCGGCTCGCTATAAGGCGCATTTTATTTTGGAAAACGCAGAGCTAGCAACAAGTACTTCGCATTTACACCGAGAGTTCTCGAAACGTGTCATGGAATTATCCATGCACACAGTCTATTAAGCGAACGCTTGATCATGTTTCATGTTATTATTCACGCTCTACATAACCTGCGCTTTGCATACACTTGCATAAGCAGGCATTCTGCCGTTCATAGAATATTCATGCATGCTCTTACTACACAGTAATATCTTTCGACCTAATTCTGCTCAATTTCCATGCAATTATAACTGAAGCGATACCATTGTGGTTTAAATGGGTTGCAGTGCTAATTGAAATGGAGAGCTATTGATTTTCTTGCGTGCGCCTGCGAGATAATGTATAAGAGTTCACCTCTGTCTGACGGAGGAGGAGGAACATGCATAGTAGCACACTGTTGCATTGCGTTTGAACTGTGCGTGTTTTCAGGGTACATCAGCGACTACATGACCCCGGCCCCGTACGATGGCGAGAGCGACGGCGGCATCAAAGTTCCCTCTCCGGGACCCATTTACGACGGCATCCACAGCGATTACGGGGCGCCGGATTCGGACCAGCCCGACAGCCCTCAGTCGGAGATCTCCTCGGGATACATCAACGGAGACACGGCGGTCAGCGAGGGTTACACGGTGGACGCCTTCTTCATCACGGACGGGAGGTCGAGGAGAAAAGCCATCAGCAACCCGAGGAGCATTCAGAGGCACACGTGCAACGAGTGCGGAAAGACATACGCCACGTCTTCCAACCTGAGCAGACACAAGCAGACGCACCGCAGCATGGACAGCAAAATGGCCAAGAAGTGCCCCACCTGCGGGAAGGTGTACGTCTCCATGCCGGCCATGGCCATGCATCTGCTGACCCACGACCTCAAGCACAAGTGCGACATATGCAGCAAGGCCTTCAGCAGGCCGTGGCTTTTACAGGGACACATGCGCTCGCACACGGGCGAGAAGCCCTTCGGCTGCGCGCACTGCGGGAAGGCCTTCGCCGACCGCTCCAACCTGCGCGCGCACATGCAGACACACTCGGCCTTTAAGCACTACAAGTGCAAGAGATGCAACAAGACCTTTGCCCTGAAGTCCTACCTGAACAAGCACTACGAGTCCGCCTGCTTCAAGGGGGCGTTTGCTCCTCTGAGCCCCATGGAAGTGTGAACGCTCGACGGCACGGCTGACGTCAGACCCTGGATTAATCGCATGTACCTTAACTTTTCTTTTCTAAGTGTACTCTTTCTCCCGCTGTTCACGTATTCAGAGCCCGAATTCCACCCGTTTTGCCAAAACTCAGAGGACATTGAAAATGTCTTTGTTTCTCTCGAAAGGTCAAACCTTTTCTAAGTATTGGATAATATTGTACTGCTGCCAGTGGCCACAAAAGTGTTCAGCATTGAGGTAAACCTATTTATTCATTAACTTATTTATGTATTTATATATTTATTTCCTACCAATAGTCTTAATTTGCACTTTAATTTGTCGTTCAGTTGCCAAGCCTTCGTCATCAATATGCCAAA
>NC_137129.1:41326246-41363746 GCF_949319135.1 Squalius cephalus | reverse complement strand
TTATTGTTATTTGCACACGAACAGCATCGGGGAACCCAAAAGAAAAGCTATAATATAAAAGAGCGAGAGCGGAGACGTCATGATGACAGTGGTGTTTAGATCATGGATGTTGGAATGGTTTCCACAACACATTTCTGACACTTAAGGGGGAAAAAACATGTTTTTGTGAAGAAATAAAGAGTTACAATTATGACAAACTAAGTCATAATTAGATGAAAAGCCAAAGTCATAAGAAAGTCATAATATTCACTTATCTCATTATGACTTTTTGTGTCATAATTTGTACTTTTTTATCTCATAATTATAACTTAGTATGTCATAATTATAACTTAGTATGTCATAATTTTCTATATTTTGTCATAATTTTCTATATTATGTCATAATTTTGACTTTTTGTGTCATAACTATAACTTAGTTTGTCATAATTATGTCTTAACATTCAATTCAATTGAACTTAATATGCCAATTTTATAGCATAATTGACTTAGCATGTCATATATGACTTGTCAATTTATCATTTTTATGTCACAATTATGACTTAAAGGTGTCAAAATGGTGACATAGTATGTCAAAATTATGACTGTCATCATTTAGAATTTCTGAGTTAAAATGTCATTATTATAACTTAGCATGCCATAATTTATACTTTTTCTATCATAATTTAGACTTTTTGTGTCACGAGTTTGTCACCATTAAGTCATAATTGTGACATAAAAATTATAAATTATGTCATAAATATGACATGCTAAGTCAATTATGCGATAAAATTGGCATTTAACTTAGCTATAACTTAATGACATAATTATGACTTATGTCATAATGTTAAATTTATTTTATCTCATAATTATGACTTTGTACATCATAATTATGTCTTAGTTTGTCAGTTTAAAAAAAATCATGATTTTGACTGTCATAATTATAACTAAGTATGGAATTGTGACTTTTTATGTCATAATTCTGACTTTTTAACTATAATTAACAGACATAATTATGACTTATGTCATTATTTTGATTTTTTTATGTCACAATTATCTCACTTTCAAATTTCTCTCATGATCTGGACATTTTATGACAATTATGATTTACAAAAGCATTATATTTTTCCGGTAACACTTTAGTTTAGGCTCCAATTCTCAATATTAACTTTTTTTTTTTTTTTGCATGAATATTACTAGGATATTGACTTTTTTCTAGTACTTATAAAGCACATATTAATGCCTTATTCTGCATGATCATATTCTACATCCCTAAATCCTCAATACCGAAACTTAACAACTACCTTACTAACTATTAATAAGCAGTAATTAGGAGTTTATTGAGGCAAAAGTCATAGTTAATAGTGAGAAATGGACCCTAATCTGAAGTGTGATCTATTTTTCTCATGTGGTTTAATGTGCTTCGATGGGTCAGAGATTCCTGCTCCAGGGTTTTCTGACAATCCCGTGGCGTATCTTATTTGTAAATGAAGCATATCTCTGCGGTTCTGCCACATCTCCGGCTCTGAGCTCACGGATCATTATCAGTCCTGCGCTCCGAGTCGGATTAGGTCTCCCGAGGAAACATGTAATGGTGCTGCGAGGACCAGCATCAGCAGAATCCATGACTTAATGGACTCCTGCGGAGCTGCCAGGAGTCTGACGTCAGAGAGGAAGTGCTCTTCACACTTCCTGTCTGGAGAGGAAGTGCTCTTTCACGCTTCTTGTATGGAGAGGAAGTGCTCTTTCACACTTCCTGCTTGGAGAGGAAGTGCGCTTCCTATATGGAGAGGAAGTGCTCTTTCACGCTCTTTCACAAAAATATGCAATTTGCTGCAGATGCTGATTATTATATGGACAAAAGAAACAAAGCTACATAAAATGCATTTAAACATCAGTCATCATGTCATAGTATATATGATATTTAAATGCTCAGTTTTGTGATAAAATCTCTGTAAATGGAAAAGTCCTGTATGGAGAGGAAGTGCTCTTTCACACTTCCTGCCTGGAGAGGAAGTGCTCTTTCACGCTTCCTGTATGAAGAGGAAGTGTTCTTTCACACTTCCTGTCTGGAGAGGAAGTGCTCTTTCACACTTCCTGTCTGGAGAGGAAGTGCTCTTTCACACTTCCTGCTGGAGAGAATGACTGCAGACAGACTCGCGCTGTGAACGATGACACAAAAACAACCGTTTATGTCCGTCTCACCTTTAGAGATGTTTGTTTAGACAACATACAATATTAACCCTGTAAGGCCTGCTGGATCATATTTAATATGCTAATTTCTTAGGCCTCTAAATGATCAACCTGATCAAGACTTCACTGATAAACCTGTCGCACTCAATCTCCTCCAGTGCTTCTGTCTCTGATTGATAGTTCAGACTCTTTTATCCAGTAAAAGTCTCTCAGTATAATTGTACAAGCGTCCTCCTTCAGCTCGAGCTTCACGAGTCTTTCTGTGTCAAATCTGCTCTGATTTTATCAAGGAAACGCAGGAATAACTTTGATATTGTTAGTAATATTTCAACTGGACTGAAGCAGGTTTATCATATCATCATGATTTGATTATCCATCATCATTTATTATCAAAATCATGAGTATCAAATATGATCATCAGGCTTTTGAGGAAGGTTTATTAGTTCATCTCTCAATTATCATTGTATTGCATTTCATTATGTTTTAAAACTACAGAGATTTGATCACAAAACATTTAAATATAATCTTACTGAGACATTATTGGCAGATATTGAGTGATGACTGATGTTTATATGCATTTTATGTAGCTTTTTTTCTTCTTTTGTCCATATAATTATCATCATCTGCAGCAAACTGCATATTTTTGCTTAGTTTGAGCCTCTGAATAAAATTGAGCTGTTTTTCCTCCATATTCTCACTATATCAGAGTATATGAGCCATAAAAGCCTGATGTATCAAATATAAAACAAAACAGACAACACATATGCAAACTTTGTTTTTGTCTAAAGTTTAAATAAACTTCTAAATAAAAATATTTCAAATGCAGGCTTTACAAGGTTAAATTGTCCCTTTTTAGGGAATTTTAGGATATTTATATGTAAAGGGTTTAATTGTAGCATTGCGTTAGTTTTAGTTTGACAGAATGATTGTTTGCATGTTTATCCCTGACGGATCTGGATGTGACGCGGTGACATCACACCTTCTCAAGCCTCTGATTGGCAGATGAGTTCACAGTCTGAACAGAGACGCTCCATCATTGGTTCACAGCGAGCTGTTTCCACCAGTCTCGTGGAGGAAGCACTTAACATTTCATAAATGTGATTGAATCAACCTTTAACAGGCTGTTACTCACACACGTGCCTGACAGAAGAGCCACTTTCCAAAGGGCAAGTGCAATAGCTAGACAAATATTTCCAAAACCTCAAGAAGCTCTCTGTGTGTGTGAATGTGTAAGAGAGAGAGAGAGAGAGAGAGAGAGAGAGAGAGAGAGAGAGAGAGAGAGAGAGAGAGAGAGAGAGAGAGAGAGAAAGAGAGAGAGAGAATGTGTGTGTAATGAGTAATAAGCAGAGTTAAACTGGGTAAAATATTACGCATAGCGTTAACTCTGACAGGTCACGTTAGTCAAGCTCACATCAGCTGACACACGTCTTCCTATAGGAATATGACGCCTATCACTGTCTCCCAGGGGTCTCCAACCTTTTTTCATTTGAGAGCTACTTTTTAAAAATGAAAGAAAGCTACTCATGTAATACAATACTTAAATCTCTTAAATAATGTCTCATAACTCTCATGTTAACAACTATCCAAACTGTTTTAGACCTAAAAGAGTTTTCGTAGGCTTATATATGTCACCCGTAAATGTCAGGGAAAAGAACAGAATAAGAGATTTTAAAAAATTATACTTTGCATATTATACTGTAAAAACACATAATTTAGTTGATCATAACTAGAGATGAAATGGCATGAAAATTCCATTTCATGATTATAGTGACAAAAATGATCACAGTTATCACAGAATCCTGTTCAAAACGTACTAATACTACACAATGAAATCAATTCACCAAGTGTTATGTCGAAAACAAGCAAATAACAAATAAAATTAGCATCAATATGCACTTTTTGTTTACATAAATATAACATTAAAAACGATAGCCAGATTTTAAATGAGTGTCTTGCAACAGGTTATCTACTAACATGTACAAGTTCAAATAAAGTTTCGACAAAAAAGGTTTTATAAAAAGATAAACCTCACATATTTCAACCTTTAAATCGTTTGTATAAAAAGAATGAGTCAAAAAAGATAAATTTCTGACATTTATAATGCACATTAGCTTATCTTTCATTATTAACAGTAAAATTCGGTCTGATTTTCCCGTGGCTGTGGGATGCTTGCTGTGACTCTGCTACAAGATTTATTTACGGAGAAGAGAAAACACCCGTAGTGTTTGAGTGCACCCCCATCCTTCATGTCGACTGAGCTTTCAATGTTGTTACGGAAAGGGTGAAGCTGATTGGTTGGTTCTTGTCACATGATCTGTGGTGTGCTTGTGGCATTCTGAAAAGTTGAGATTTTTTCATCTCGCTGCGCCTACATTTGAAATAACGAACTTGAGCGCGCAAAAGACGTGATATGTGAACGGCCCCTCGGCGAGCTACCTCCAATCAGGCCACGAGATACTGGTAGCGTGTTGGAGACCCCTGCAGTATACATATATGAGCTCCTTCAGTATTATCAGCAGTTATTGTGTTTCTCAGGAGATAATTACCCTCCTCCCTCCCCAGCTCCTCCTGTCTCCAATAGGGCTGTTTTTGTTCGATTTTTAAAACATAAGTGTTCATTGAATCGATTGTAAAATCGATTTTCCATGTCTAAAGACGTTTCCATTTTAAACGCCAAATATAGGCAAATCCACAGACAACTAACAGGCATTAGGACGAAAGTAAAGATGGCGTTTGAGACGCGCACAAATCAGCAATATTCCTGATTATTTATTGGCGTGAAGTTTCGTGCACAATGATAAACAGGACTGCAACATTCTCGAAAAACAATAAGCAGAATGGACTGCCATAACATCAGTGAAAAACATCACTGCCGGCTTCAACATGGCTGTGTTTACCATTAGAAATGTCTATTAGAAACAAATTTCTCCTACGTAGGCGATTGTAGACCGTAGCCCGAATCTGTCTCTGTGTGCATGAGACTGTCTGAATACCGGCAGAGTTCACATTTCTGTAGTAAAAAGACACATTATGCAGAAGTAGGCTATAATTTGCTGTTATTTGTGTGTGTCAGAGCCTGCAGTCGCTGTGTGACGCGCGTTCGCTGCGGGCGTATCGTGACGAGCTGGACGCGCTCCGAGAGAAGGCCGTTAAAATCGATTCCCTATTTTCGTTTTTGAAACTTGTGTTGGTTGGTCCGATCGATTGTGCAATCGATTTTCGAACGTAAAGTGACAGCCCTAGTCTCCAGTCAGCCGTTTCTCAGGAGCTCATTACCCTCCTCCCTCCCCAGCTCCTCCTGTCTCCAGTCAGGATTTGGCCCTTTGAATCAGAATAACTTCTCGAATCATGTTGTACTGTACATTCAAATCTTGAATTAATGATATCTGCACTACATTCATGTTGGTTCTGTTCTGTTTACCGGAGTTTACAGGAGTGTTATTGCTGCTCTTATCCATGCTTGGCTGGCCAGAACAGAACCAGGACTGCTAATCCTAACTGTACGCTAACGGTCATTCGTATTTGAGGATAGTGGTCCTGACAGAAGTATAGTTACAGTAAACACACTTATGTTACAAAGGATTTACTTTCTATTCATCAAATAATCCTGAGACACTAAATGTATCACAGATTCCACAAAGAACATGAAGCAGTAAAAACTGTTTTCAACATTGATAATAATCATAAATGTTTCTTGATCATCAAATCATCATATTAGAGTGATTTCTGAAGGATCATGTGACACTGAAGACTGGAGTAATGATGCTGAAAATTCAGCTTTGATCACAGGAATAAATTACAACATACAATATATTCACATAGAAAAGCTGTTTTAGATTGTAATAATATTTCACAATATTACTGTTTTACTGTATTTTGTTTTTTACTGTTTTTATCAAGTAAATGCTGCTGTGGTAAGCATTAGATATGTCTTTCATGCAAAGACATGCAAAAATCTATAATGTATGTTTTGTGGTTTTTGCAGCAAATAATTGTGAGATTGAGAGTTGTGCTATAGTCGGTGAAAGACATGTGACCTTACGTCATGTAAGACACTTATCACCATCCAATCAACTCCTTATGAATATTATCAGGCCCTGCCCTTCATTCTCTAAGACAGAGATTTTCTTCTAATAACATGCACTGATGAATCACTCACAATAATGATCCTGCTGCAATGTGAGTGTGTGTGTGTGAGTGTGTGTGTGCTCATGTTGGCTATATTTATACACATGAGTGTGTGTGTGTGTGGGTGTATCCCATTAAACCTGTCAAGAACTCGTCTGGGTCACATTTCACCTCACAATAAGAAATTATATTTTGGTGTTTTCCTATTTTTAGGACCATTCCGCATTGTGATGATTATTATTTTCATGCCATTCCGCTCCCAAAAGTTCTCATTATCATAGTGCATCTGCTGGACATTTCACTTCTACGAGCATTTTAAACTGGATTACAGTAATGAAAAGCATTGAGAATTGCAAAATGTCAGTTTTGGGAAATGTTTAATTGTCATTATAATCACAAATGCATGTTGTTTCTAAAAATGCTTTTGTTTGGCTTTCTTTTCATTTTGATTTTGCGACCTGTGCATGTTTTCGTGACATTCACCAATCTCTCTCTCTCTCTCTCTCTGTGTGTGTGTGTGTGTGTGTGTGTGTGTGTGTGTGTGTGTGTGTGTGTGTGTGTGTTTGTCTATGTGATTTATGAGGACAGAAATTTGTATAATGACATGGGTATTACACTGGTATTACAATGTGTGAGTATGAGAATGTGTGTGTGTGTGAGTGTGTGTGTGTGTGTGTGTGTGTGTGTGTGTGTGTGTGTGTGTGTGTGTGTGTGTGTGTGTGTGTGTTTATGTGTTTTATGAGGACAGAAATTTGTATAATGACATGGGTATTACACTGGTATTACAACGTGAACGTGATTTATGAGGACACTTCCTGAGTCGTCCTATTTCAAATGGCTTTAAAATACTAAATGTAAAAATGTATAAAGATTTCTGTGATGGGTTTAGGGGTCGGGTTAGTGTGTGTGTGTGTGTGTGTGTGTGTGTGATGGGTAGGTTTAGTGGTCGGGTTAGTGTGTGTGTGTGTGTGTGTGTGTGTGTGTGTGTGTGTGTGTGTGTGTGTGTGTGTGTGTGTGTGAGTGTGTGTGTGTGTGTGATGGGTAGGTTTAGGTGTCGGGTGTGTGTGTGTATGTGTGTGTGTGTTGGGTAGGTTTAGGGGTCAGGTTCGTGTGTGTGTGTGTGTGTGTGTGTGTGTGTGTGTGTGTGTGTGATTGGTAGGTTTAGGGATCGGTTCGTGTGTGTGTGTGTGTGTGTGTGTGTGTGTGTGATGGACAGGTTTAGGGGTCGGGTTAGTGTGTGTGTGTGTGTGTGTGTGTGTTGGGTAGGTTTTGGGGTAAGGTAATGTGTGTGTGTGTGGTTGTGTGTTGGGTAGGTTTAGGGGTCGGGTTTGTGTGTGTGTGTGTGTGTGTGTGTGTGTGATGGGCAGGTTTAGGGGTCGGGTTAGTGTGTGTGTGTGTGTGTGTGTGTGTGTGTGTGTGTGTGTGTGTGTGTGTGTGTGTGTGTGTGTGTGTGTGCGTGCGTGTGTGTTGGGCAGGTTTAGGGGTCGGGTTAGTGTGTGTGTGTGTGTGTGTGTGTGTGTGTGTGTGTGTGATGGGCAGGTTTAGGGGTCGGGTTTGTGTGTGTGTGTGTGTGTGTGTGTGTGTGTGTGTTGGGTAGGTTTAAGGGTCGGGTTAGTGTGTGTGTGTGTGTGTGTGTGTGTGTGTGTGTGTGTGTGTGTGTGTGTGTGATGGGCAGGTTTAGGGGTCGGGTTAGTGTGTGTGTGTGTGTGTGTGTGTGTGTGTGTTGGGTAGGTTTAAGGGTCGGGTTAGTGTGTGTGTGTGTGTGTGTGTGTGTGTGTGTGTGTGTGTGTGTTGGGTAGATTTAGGGGTCGGGTTTGTGTGTGTGTGTGATGGGTTAGGGTTCGGGGACAGAACATACAGTTTGTACAGTGTAAAAACCACTGTGTGTGTGTGTGTGTGTGTGTGTGTGTGGCATTGGTTTGGGCATGTCGCTGACACACGGCCGTCGCCTCAGGCAGCGAGAGGTGATTAGCTCTTGGTTAGGGGCAGTCGAGCTGTGAGGTTATGAGTTAGTGTGTGTGTGTGTGTGTGTGTGTGTGTGTGTGTGTGTGTGTGTGTGTGTGGGAGTGTTATTATGGAGTGCGCTGCTCTGGCAGGGTAAGCAGAGAAAATGTGCAAAACGTACGCCTTCTCTCGCTGCCCGCCTGTCTCTGTGAGTCTCTCTCATCTCTCTCTCTCTCTCTCTCTCTCTCTCTCTCTCTCTCTCTCTGGGTTTTATAAATAAAGCAGGTGATTCAGTCGAGTCATCCAGAGGTTAAAAACACGCCATCGCTCTTTTGAGTGTGTCACCGAGACGGAAACCTCATGCATATTCAGCAGGACCAGCAACATGTGCCATGATCCACAATGGAGAGCAGCGAAATCTTGGTTTAAAGAAATCCAGTGTGCGGGCGTCTGTCTGAGAATCTGGGCCGGTTGTACAGTAAGTGGAAAGCACTGGGCTTGGTAAACGAGTGTGTGTGTGTGTGTGTGTGTGTGTGTGTGGGCGCATGCACAGATCTAACATTCACATCGGTGTGTGTGTAATTGCCACACTGGATCTGTGGGCTTGCATTCACAGGACTCTCGTGTAGGAAATGAGCCCATAGAGCGACAAATCACAGCGGAGATCTCTTTATCATCATATCCTTCCAAGAACAAGATAAGGCAATCCCAGAATGCACTGCACGCTCAGTGAAAAGCGGATGAATCAAGAGATTTAAAATATACTTAGCCTATATTTAAGCAGTGATACAAATTGTTTCATCTAATTAAACAGACTCTTTCACACAACAATTTGTTGTTGCAAACACACATGTTGAAGGCAAACACTACTGGAACTGTAAGAGACACTGAGAGGGACCATCTGAACAAATTTGCATATTGCAAATATTTTCATTTATGCATTTAGCAGACGCTTATATTCAAAGCAACTTACAAAAGAGGAGCAAAAGCTATTCGTCACAGAGACAACAATATTCGTAATATACAGTGCCAGCTTTATTAGATTAAGAAGCAAGCTAGAGAAGAGGAGAAATGCAGAGAACGAAAGTAGGCTTTTGTTTTGCAAGTGAATATATGCATGCAATTATTTTAACATCTATCCGAAAAAAAAATATGTACATATGCAAATATGCATGCAATGATTTTAACACACCTATCTGACAGTTAAACACAAACCCATTACATACAGTATATAATGTTTTTTGTTTTAATTTTTGTGTACATTTCCTTGATTGTATGTACTTTTGTCCGTTCTATTTGCTATTAAGGTTTAATTTATTTTTATTTCAGTTTTAGGTTTAGTTTTTATGTATTTCCATCTAGTAATGTTAATGCCTCAGCTTAAACAGCTTAAACCTTTTATGTATTTTATATATTTTTTTTATTTTAGCTTTATTACAATTAATACATTTTTTAATAGTTTTAGTTAACAACCTTGGCTACGTGTTTATATAAACAAACATTAAATGTAATATATCAGAAATCAACAAAATAGCAACACTTGTAAACATATATGTATATATTTGCCAATTGACTGAAGAGATGCAACACCTGCACAATAAAGACAACAGCGTTCAGACGGTCATCATTCACAGTTTAAGGTTTATGGCTGTGGAATAATTTACCTTCAGAATTAAAAACACAAACTGAATATAATGCTTGTAACCGTACTGAACATGTATTGTCATACTTAATTTTCATGCAAACTGGCTATTAAACCTACATATCATAAAGACGAGAAATGTCATTAATCGAATCCGCCCAAAAGATCAGAGCTGCTCCAGATTCATTTCACAGCGAGGCTTTAAACTCTTACTGTATGTCAGACTCATTTGTGTCTGTTTTTATTTCCCCTGAGGAATTGTCGGATCATCTAAAATGAAAGAACTGAGAAAGAAAGAACAATAAACACGTCCTCTGGGTGATGACGGTGCACAGACAGTGTTTAGTCTCTGTTTCACAGCATTGCCTCATTTTATTGGTGTTGTACGGCTGGAACACGGTTTAGAGCTTTAAAGTGCTCAGATCACCTGAAAAACACTCGCTACAGTCGCTCCAGCTCTTCCCGAGGACGATTCCCGGCGGGAGGTTTGGGCTCGGGCCGTGACGGGCCTTTATTGAGGTCCTGCTGGCGAGACTCAAACGCACAGAGCTCGTAGGACACCATCACACACTCAGAGTCCAAGCGTCTGACGTCTGAGCGTCTGAGCGGAGCCAAGCTCACCATCTGTTGAGATGTGCTGCGTCATCCTGACAAATAATTAAAGAAGAGAACAGCGAGCGTGGGACTGTGGACAAGGCTTTTCTGTTTGCTTGCCGTTTAATGGGATAAATTCACCCAAGATCAATAGCGAGGAATGAAGCGGGTCAGGGGAAGATGAAGGGATGTGTCAGGAATACTGATGAATAATCTGATTTAGCTTCATGACATAATCTGATTTAAATCAATTTTTTATTTGGAATTTCCTCCACTTGACCTTAAAGAGGCATCTTTATTATGGCAAGAGTTTATCAAAATTCTCTGGAAAAACAGAAAAACGATGGAGCACATCACAACAGACAGACAGATAGACAGACACCATAGATAGATAGATAGATAGATAGATAGATAGATAGATAGATAGATAGATAGATAGATAGATAGATAGATAGATAGATAGATAGATAGATAGATAGATAGATAGATAGATAGATAGATAGATAGAGATAGTAGATATAGATAGATAGATAGATAGACAGACAGACAGACAGACAGACAGACAGACAGACAGATAGATAGATAGATAGATAGAGATAGTAGATATAGATAGATAGATAGATAGATAGATAGATAGATAGAGATAGATAGATAGAGATAGATAGATAGATAGATAGATAGATAGATAGATAGATAGATAGATAGATAGATAGATAGATAGATAGAGATAGTAGATATAGATAGATAGATAGACAGACAGACAGACAGACAGACAGATAGATAGATAGATAGATAGATAGAGATAGTAGATATAGATAGATAGATAGATAGATAGATAGATAGATAGATAGATAGATAGACAGATAGATAGATAGATAGATAGATAGATAGATAGATAGATAGATAGATAGATAGATAGATAGATAGAGATAGTAGATATAGATAGATAGACAGACAGACAGACAGACAGACAGACAGACAGACAGACAGACAGATAGATAGATAGATAGATAGAGATAGTAGATATAGACAGACAGATAGATAGATAGATAGATAGATAGATAGATAGAGATAGTAGATATAGACAGACAGACAGACAGATAGATAGATAGATAGATAGATAGATAGATAGATAGATAGATAGATAGATAGATAGATAGATAGATAGATAGATAGATAGATAGATAGATAGATAGATAGATAGATAGATAGATAGATAGATAGATAGATAGATAGATAGATAATTTCACAACATTACAGTTTTTACTGTATTTTTATCTCTAAATGCAGATCAGAACAGCCACTCAGAGATGTTTTGGTGGTTTATGAGAAAATATTTCTAGAGCAGTGTGTGTGTGTGTGTGTGTGTGTGTGTGTGTGTGTGTGTGTGTGTGTGTGTGTGTGTGTGTGTGTGTGTGTGTGTGTGTGTGTGTGTGTGTGTGTGTGTGTGTGTGTGTGTGTGCGTGTGCGTGTGCGTGTGCGTGTGTGTGTGTGTGTGTGTGTGTGAGACTGTTTCCTCTGTGACTGATCGACTGATTGATTGGTCGAGTTTTACAGAGAGATTCAGGATGTTATGTAACCTTGTCTTGATGGATATAGCACTCATGTTCATAAGGTTGTCTCAAGGTGAGAGAGAACATGATGGAAACTGAAAATCTGAGGACACAACCAGCAGCCTGAAGCAAACAAACACACACACACACACACACAACAAAACTGTCTTTGGATGAACTTGCTTGCTTCAGCTCTGCGTGTGGTTTTAGATGTTTGCTGCTTTATTCATCAGCAAGAGACATGTAGATCCAACATCTGACACTCATTTAATTACCACAAGATCTTTATCACAGGAGCAGTGAGCTTTGGCAGATATTAATATCGGATTTGTATGTCTGCTTGATAGAAGCACACAGGCAAGCCAAATATGAAACCCCATTTTACTGACTTCCCATCAACGCTGCAAAATGACCATTTTACTGCGACCATAATGTTGGTGTGTTCTTAAAGTGTTCAGGCTCATTAATGAGTCTGGGATTGATATATTTATAGCCGGACGTCCTTGAGCGGGCTTGAAGAAATTATTAAAAATGCACACGTAACAAAGAAGCAGATCTCCGGAGGCCATTAATGCATGCAGCACACGTTCACTGTTTCACATGTCTTATACTGACATCTATACAAATACAATCTAAATTATGTAAAACCTAGTGTTTTTGGTGCAAAAAAACACAATATAGACACACAATATTGCATTAAAAAATGTGATTGATTTGCAGGTACTCCATGTTTGAAGAGTCTCAGATGTGGCAGACAGCCGAAACAAACACACACACTGGAGAAGGATCAGGATTGACCACATGTGAAGTGCCAGATTAAACAACACTGCTGCAAACATCTCAAGGTCCAGCGAGAAGGAACGTGTGAAAGAGAAACTGCTGCTATTTCAGCATTTCCCCAAACCTATTGATTAAACAGTCCCTGATGAGGGCGATCAGGCACATCGTGTTCATTGCCGCAGAGATGCACACACACAAACACACTCACGCACACACGCACACACACACTCACACCCACACTCACGCACACACTCACGCACACGCACACTCACACCCACACTCACACACACACAAAATGTTCATCTGCAGAAGGTACAGAACTGTGTGTGGTATCTGATTGGGAACAAAGCCACTTTCTTTTTTCTTTAAAGATTTGGATGAAACGACCTTCAGAGACAAAAAATGTAAATCCTACTAAAGATGGATTATGACGAGCTGTGAGTCAATGAGCAGCAGTAAAGCAGAAGAGTACGGACACATCAGTGACCTTTGACCTGACCTCTCATCTCACAGTGACCCATTTCACAACTATCTTATATTACAACGAGCAACAGATAGAGCGATAGATAAAACGAACGATAGATAGAACGAAAAATAGATAGAACGAACGATAGAAGGGACGATAAATAGAAGGAATGATAGAACGATAGAATAATAGATAGATAGAAGGAACGATAATAGGAACGATAGAATGAAAGATAGAACGAACAACAGAACAATAGATAGAACGAACGATAGATAAATAGAAATTAACGATAGAACGAACGATAGAACAAGTGATAGAACATGCGATAGAATGTACAATAGAACGAATGATAGAACGTACATTAGATAGATAGAACGAATGATAGAGTGAACGGCAGAATGAACAATAGAGCAAACAAACAATAGAGTGAATGATAGAACAAACGTTAGTATGAACGGTAGATAGAATAAGCAGTAAATTGAACAAACGGTAGACACAACAAACAAACGATAGATTGAGCAAAAGACGGACGGACGGACGGACAGATAGATAGATAGATAGATAGATAGATAGATAGATAGATAGATAGACAGATAGACAGATAGACAGAAGATAGATAGACAGGTAGATAGATAGATAGATAGATAGATAGATAGACAGATAGATAGATAGATAGATAGATAGATAGATAGATAGATAGATAGATAGATAGATAGACAGAAGATAGATAGACAGGTAGGTAGATAGATAGGTAGATAGACAGACAGACAGACAGACAGACAGACAGACAGACAGACAGACAGACAGACAGACAGACAGACAGACAGACAGACAGATAGATAGATAGATAGATAGATAGATAGATAGATAGATAGATAGATAGATAGATAGATAGATAGATAGATAGATAGATAGATAGATAGATAGATAGATAGACAGACAGACAGACAGACAGACAGACAGACAGACAGACAGACAGACAGATAGACAGATAGATAGATAGATAGATAGATAGATAGATAGATAGATAGATAGATAGATAGACAGACAGACAGACAGACAGATAGATAGATAGATAGTGCTGCTGAATGAACGAGTGCATTAGGATGAACTGAGGATGGACTCTCCTCTTTCTGCTCATCCTGCGCTCCTGCAACTTGAACCTGCCGCATTAGAGACTGTCAGCTTTCGCCTGACGTTCGCTCAGATAACACGCTGGCGGAGGAGAGAACATCGATCCCGCGCTTCTCCTCCATTATCCAGCCTCCAGACACACACCTGACGTGCAGTCGTTCACACACTCGCTTATCTGAGTCCTGTCTGAACCAATCCGACAGAGAGTCAAACAATCACGTCGTGCGCTAATGTGCGGAGCGCTCTGTTATTAAAAATACTCCAATAAAAGATCAGGGAATGGGAAGCCCACAGGCTGGATCTAATCCAGCTCGGCTGTGAAGCGTGTGTGTGTGTGTGTGTGTGTGTGTGTGTGTGTGTGTGAGACAGACAGAGAAGTTCTCGTGTGAGGATCAGGAGGACTGTAATAGTGTCATGTGTCATTAGAGGGACAGTCAGGTTTAATTATGGCAGGACAGATAAAAGCAGTCAAGCAGCTCTTAGAGGGTTTCCACTCTCCATCAGTGTGTAGAGTTTCACACGGCTCAAAGCATCTCTCTCTCTCTGAAGGAAATATCACTCTAATATCATCATACACCTGCGCACCACCTCTCTGTATTTACACTACACGAACAAGTGTCCAAAGATCATCACTTTTTTTTATTTTCTGTTTACATTCATTTCAAGATGTGTATCTCAGTATTGCAGCTTAATTTGCAAACTCAACAACCAGTAAGGCATTAGTAGGCTATCTGACTATCTGACCAATGGTGTGAGTTCAGGGCGGGGCTATCTGGCCAATGGTGTGAGTTCAGGGCGGGCTATCTGACCAATGGTGTGCGTTCAGGGCGGGGCTATCTGTCTATGACCAATGGTGTGAGTTCAGGGCGGGGCTATCTGACTAATGGTGTGAGTTCAGGATGGGGCTATCTGACCAATGGTGTGAGTTCAGGGCGGGGCTATCTGACCAATGGTGTGAGTTCAGGGTGGGGCTATCTGACTATCTGACCAATGGTGTGAGTTTGGGGTGGGGCTATCTGACCAATGGTGTGAGTTCGGGGCGGGGCTATCTGACTATCTGACCAATGGTGTGAGTTCAGGGCGGGGCTATCTGGCTAATGGTGTGAGTTCAGGGCGGGACTATCTGACTATCTGACCAATGGTGTGAGTTCAGGGCGGGACTATCTGACTATCTGACCAATGGTGTGAGTTCAGGGCGGGGCTATCTGGCTAATGGTGTGAGTTCAGGGCGGGACTATCTGGCTAATGGTGTGAGTTCAGGGCGGGACTATCTGACTATCTGACTAATGGTGTGAGTTCAGGGCGGGGCTATCTGGCTAATGGTGTGAGTTCGGGGCGGGGCTATCTGACTATCTGACCAATGGTGTGAGTTCAGGGCGGGGCTATCTGACTAATGGTGTGAGTTCAGGGCGGGGCTATCTGGCTAATGGTGTGAGTTCAGGGCGGGACTATCTGACCAATGGTGTGAGTTCAGGGCGGGGCTATCTGGCTAATGGTGTGAGTTCGGGGCGGGGCTATCTGACTATCTGACCAATGGTGTGAGTTCAGGGCGGGGCTATCTGACTAATGGTGTGAGTTCAGGGCGGGGCTATCTGACTAATGGTGTGAGTTCAGGGCGGGGATATCTGACCGATGGTGTGAGTTCAGGGCGGGGCTATCTGACTGATGGTGTGAGTTCAGGGCGGGGATATCTGACCAATGGTGTGAGTTCAGGGCGGGACTATCTGACTAATGGTGTGAGTTCAGGGCGGGGCTATCTGACTATCTGACCAATGGTGTGAGTTCAGGACGGGACTATCTGATCAATGGTGTGAGTTCAGGGCGGGGCTATCTGACTATCTGACCAATGGTGTGAGTTCAGGGCGGGGCTATCTGACTATCTGACCAATGGTGTGAGTTCAGGGCGGGGCTATCTGACCAATGGTGTGAGTTCGGGGCGGGGCTATATGACCAATGGTGTGAGTTCGATAGATAGATAGATAGATAGATAGATAGATAGATAGATAGATAGATAGATAGATAGATAGATAGATAGATAGATAGATAGATAGATAGACAGACAGATAGATAGAAATTACACACTTTCCTTTAGAAAACTTAAGCTCAGGGCGGGGCTATCTGACCAATGGTGTAAGTTTGGGATGGGGCTATCTGACTATCTGACCAATGGTGTGAGTTCAGGGCGGGGCTATCTGACCAATGGTGTAAGTTTGGGATGGGGCTATCTGACTATCTGACCAATGGTGTGAGTTCGATAGATAGATAGATAGATAGATAGATAGATAGATAGATAGATAGATAGATAGATAGATAGATAGATAGATAGATAGATAGATAGATAGATAGATAGATAGATAGATAGATTACACACTTAGCTTTAGAAAACTTAAGCTCAGACATTCTACTCAACACCTTTTGCCATTTATGGAACAATTTAAATAATGACATGATGGTGAGTAAATAATGACAGAAATGTGATTTTGGAGGGTTAATACCCCTTTAAGATCCTCTCTTCTACTGGAATTACTGGACAGACGCTGTCAGGTCGAGACTGCAGCTCTCAGCTCATAAAACACACAGGAGATCCAGTTTCTCAGCATCTGTCATTCACTCACTGGGCTTTTAGCAGAACCACCACTTAAAAAATCCTCTCCACACACCTTACTGTGTGAGAGACGTTAAGCTGAACCCTGTCAACCGCACACACACACACACACAGCTGCGGCGGCTTAATCAGAACATTTACAGTCAAGTGGCTCCAGCTAATTCACCTTAATAGCATGTCAAGAGCATTTTTACATGAAATATTCCCCAATTCTGCAGGCGTTCCACAGCATGTTTCTACGGCCGTCCCGCTTGCAGAGTGAGATTGAACACAGGCTCTATCAGGGCACAGAGGCTCTTTAGGCTGACGAATAGATACTCGCAGCGCTTCGGCACAATTTCCCTCTTTTAATTGTGTTATTCAAAGGAAAGAAGAGTAATGACTGAATCTCTGCGCTCCTCTGACTCATTTCTCTGCTGGCTTGTTGTGGGATCTGTTTTCTCGACTCTCTGCTGTGCTTTCTTTCCTTTTCATTCTCTCTCTCTATAATATAATAAAAGTAAACTGTGTAATTTGTCTGCCACTAAATTACCAAACTACTGATTGTTTTCAAACAGGTTCCCCATGTTTTCTTCAGATATACTCCTGCACAAGACACAGACTACAATCAAAGTGGGTTGTTTGGGTGTATAAACACACTGTATTCCATATTTTAAATGCATATAAAATATCTAAAACAACTGATATAAGTGACCACATATTCTGCATTTCTTTGACTGTGTCTGATTTAATTGTAATAGCCGATTTCTGTGCTGCTCAGATTCAAGGACGGATCTGAGATTTCTCAGTGAACAGATCCGGCCCGGGTCAAATGTCAAGATCCGATTTCAACATGTCAGTTTAAGCGGTTTATTTACAGTAAGTGCAGAAATAGGTAGTGTCATGTTAACAGACAGGAAGTGAGGATGCTACAAAACAGCTGGACTCTGCATCAGTGTGCATGTCTTCAGTTTTGTGGACGCACACACACTGATCTGTGGCTCTGGCTGAAACTCTATGTTGTTACTCAGTGAGGCCTGAGCCCATAAATCGCTCTGACTAGTGAAGACATGTCTCTCTCTCTCTCTCTCTCTCTCTCTCTCTCTCTCTCTCTCTCTCTCTCTCTCTCTCTCTCTCTCTCTCAGCAGGAGACCCTGTGAAGGTTTACAGTGTCCCAGAAAGAAAGAGTGATTCGCCGCAGAGAAAGAGAGATTCACAGCTGATAGTGCATGTGCGTGTTCACTTAGAGAGTTAGTTAGTTCAGCCAAAAATATAAATTCTCTCATCATCTACTCGCCCTCTAAAGCTATGTTCAGACTGCAGGTAAATGTGGCCCAAATCCGAGTTTGTGTGACTCAGATCTGTTTTTCTCATGAGTGTGAACGGCACAAACCACATGGAATCTGATCTTTACAATTCCAATTTTTGCCACTTCCATATGTGATATCTGATACAGGTCCGATGTTTAGCAATGCGACCGCAGTCCGAACAGTCATATCAAAATTCATGTGACATTTACGTCACTCTACAAGAATATTTGGCACAATTATGCACTTCAAAGATTTTACATACCCGACGTTATCAAGACAGTTGTCAAAGGTAGTCAGTGAAGGACAGTGATGTGTCAGAGCTCATAAGTATTACAGTGACAGCATTATATACACAAGAGCTCGTATCATAAATGTTTTAAACTCTGCTCTCTTTATTCGTATCTTCGTGTTTGTTTATTTATATAGCCTGTGCATACATTCGCTGGCTTCCACGGCAGATCACACTATAAATAAACACATAATCACTTACTTTAATGTTCTACGTGTTTACCGAATGACAGCGTGCTGTGTGATGTGTTTTATCGTTCTTTTCGATAATCAGATAAATCAGATCTGAGCAATAAATCGGAATTGAGCACTAAGGCTCGCAGTGTGAGTGTAGTCTAAATGCTCCTTATCCTCTTCTGTGAAAACAGTTGTTTATTTCCATACATATAGAATGGATTGGGACAGAAAGTCAACATGATTCATGTGCTATTTCCAAATTGTTTCTATTCTAATGCCCTATCATCATAAACAATATAACACTGCATCAGACAGAGTAGGACCAATCAGACAAACTACAACATTATCAGACAAATTAGAACCCTACAATCAGACAAACTACAACATTATAATCAGACAAACTACAACATTATAATCAGACAAACTAGAACCCTACAATCAGACAAACTACAACATTATCAGACAAACTACAACATTATCAGACAAACTACAACTTTATAATCAGAAAAACTAGAACCCTACAATCAGACAAACTACAACATTATAATCAGACAAACTAGAACCCTACAACCAGACAAACTACAACATTATAATCAGACAAACTAGAACCCTACAACCAGACAAACTACAACATTATCAGACAAACTACAACATTATAATCAGACAAACTAGAACCCTACAATCAGACAAACTATAACATTATACTCATACAAACTAGAACCCTACAACCAGACAAACTAGAACCCTACAATCAGACAAACTACAACATTATAATCAGACAAACTACAACATTATAATCAGACAAACTAGAACCCTACAATCAGACAAACTAGAACCCTACAATCAGACAAACTAGAACCCTACAACCAGACAAACTAGAACCCTACAATCAGACAAACTAGAACATTATAATCAGACAAACTACAACATTATAATCAGACAAACTAGAACCCTACAATCAGACAAACTATAACATTATACTCATACAAACTAGAACCCTACAACCAGACAAACTAGAACCCTACAATCAGACAAACTAGAACATTATAATCAGACAAACTACAACATTATAATCAGACAAACTAGAACATTATAATCAGACAAACTACAACATTATAATCAGACAAACTAGAACATTATAATCAGACAAACTACAACATTATAATCAGACAAACTAGAACCCTACAACCAGACAAACTAGAACCCTACAATCAGACAAACTACAACCCTACAACCAGACAAACTAGAACCCTACAATCAGACAAACTATAACATTATAATCAGACAAACTACAACATTATAATCAGACAAACTAGAACCCTACAATCAGACAAACTATAACATTATACTCATACAAACTAGAACCCTACAACCAGACAAACTAGAACCCTACAATCAGACAAACTAGAACATTATAATCAGACAAACTACAACATTATAATCAGACAAACTAGAACATTATAATCAGACAAACTACAACATTATAATCAGACAAACTAGAACATTATAATCAGACAAACTACAACATTATAATCAAACAAACTAGAGCCATACAATCAGACAAACTATAACATTATACTCATACAAACTAGAACCCTACAACCAGACAAACTAGAACCCTACAACCATACAAACTAGAACCCTACAATCAGACAAACTACAACCCTACAACCATACAAACTAGAACCCTACAACCAGACAAACTACAACCCTACAATCAGACAAACTAGAACATTATAATCAGACAAACTACAACCCTACAATCAGACAAACTACAACATTATAATCAGACAAACTAGAACCCTACAACCAGACAAACTAGAACCCTACAATCAGACAAACTATAACATTATAATCATACAAACTAGAACCCTACAACCAGACAAACTAGAACCCTACAATCAGACAAACTACATTATAATCAGACAAACTAGAACCCTACAACCAGACAAACTAGAACCCTACAATCAGACAAACTACAACACTATAATCAGACAAACTACAACCCTAATATCATACAAACTAGAACATTACATTCAGTCTAGAACAATACAATCAGAAAAACACTACAGTCAGATAAACCAGAATATTATAACCAGACATACTCATTATCAGACACAACAGAAGCCTATATAATGACACATATCAGAATCGTTTTTTGATTAACCAGAACACTGTTATCCGACACAAGAACCTTTTCTCTCTAAGAAAGCTATCTCTCTTGCAAGCACACAATCCCCAAACCTGCAGCAGAGCGACTCGCAGGCCAAAGAGCCGGAGAGGTTTTATATTAAGCGCTTTTATAACCTTTAAAATATCTGATTCTTTATCAGTGTTCTCAGAGCACCAGAACCCAGAAGAACAGAGAGGACAGTACACGCAATTAAATTAAAGAGAAAAGATGGAAAAGAATTATTGATCCAGAGAGTTCGCAGTGCGAGACACAGCAGGACAAAATGTCGTTCATTTGTCCTGAAACCACACCGCAACGTGAAAGATGAGAGCTTTCCTGAGGGCCAATTTACTCTCATCCCTCTGATCCTGTGTGTGTGTGTGTGTGTGTGTGTGTGTGTGTGTGTGTGTGTGTGTGTGTGTGTGTGTGTGTGTGTGTGTGTGTGTGTGTGTGTGTGTGTGTGTAAGTATGCGGCTTGTGCTGACAGTTAATATCCTTCTTTTTAGAATATGGTTCTGCGGTACCTGGAATCGATTACGGGGGGACGACAAGCGACGCTCCTCGCATGAAACTGCTGCATTCCCTCGGGCCTCTTACACACACTGCCTGAGAAGTGCTGAGTCTCACAGAAACACAGCATCTCCTCCACTATCTCTCCACTGTCTTCAGGACAGAGCACGCCATGCAAACCGGACCTCAAAAAGACCAAAAACTACAGCAATGAAAGCATTTCGTTGACTTTTACGTCTTTTATCATCCTCCAGTTGACAGTGTTGAGTTTGCAGCATTTGCACTGATTCCTGAAAACTAATTAGGAAAAACATAATGCTTTCATGAGTCATTCATCATGAGCGCTATTGTGTTGGGGAAGCTGCTTTGAAACTGTAGCGTGTCAGGCTATAAGCTTCTCATAATTTGAAGCAGTTACACGAGTCAAGCTACCTTTTGTGTAATTAGTAAGCAAAACTGTTGAAGAAGAGTTGCTGCTACAAAAAGACGTAAAATGCTGCACAATGAAGTGTGTGATTCTGATTATGATCAAGAGGCACATGAATTAAAAAAAAAATACTGCTGTTCACGGATAAATCGTTCATAATAATAAATTAAAAAAAATAAAGAATGTTCCGTTTTGATTTCATGACTTTAACATTTTATTGCATACTTTTAGTCCAAAACAGTTTTATGGTTTTCCAACAAAAGGCAGGGAACTGTTATTCACAGGAACCCTTGAGGCACATTAAGCCCACACAGAATCTGCACCCACAGAAAGATCATCAGATTTCCACAAAATTCAAACATTCGCCATTCACAAAGTCATTTACTGTACATCCCTCACTCCTTATGCGTTTATTAAATATTTTGGCAAACTAAATATACTTTCATCTGCCTAGTTCTCTCAGCTACATTTATCACATTTTCCAAGTTTATATGCATCTTATTAAAACATGGTTGGGTAAGTAACTAACTAAATGTATCAATGCTTCTAATGTTACTGTTGTTTTGTCCCAAAAATAAGCAACTTTTCTCAGCAATTATCAGTATACAATGATAAAATGCTGCATCACTGTTTCTGTCACACTGTATCGCACGTGTGTTTCTTAATGACCTTTAACTTCTTGAGCATTTGCTCTCTATTTTGGTCCCGAAACATGGAAAATATTTACAAGGAACCCAAGGGAATAAATTGTAACTTGTATCTCTTCTGCCCTCTCGTCTTTATTGATTGTACAAAGGCGTGTCCTGGATTAATTACATTCAGATTAACTCAATCTGATTGGAGGTTTGTTTTTGCATGTAGGCAACATTTATCTTCATTAAACAGTCATTTAATAAGTCAATTAAAGTGACTCGTGAGACACTCATGGATGTTTTACAGCATTTATAATTCCTGCCCCCGTCGTCACGTTCTGTTCGTTTGATATGAATACCTCTTCAAGCTCTCTTCATCATGGCATGTTATCTTGACAAATGCGGCTCTCTTAGTCAGTGAACTGATCAATAAGCAGAAATCAGGTCGAGTTAAAGTGATTTGCATTGGAATCAGCTTATCTGAGGGTTGAAGCAGCTCTCAGTCCGCAGGTGGTTTCATTTCTCCCTCGGTGATAAGGGCGCCATCAATTACAGGAATCACAGCGAATTTATTCCCTCGCCGTGCCTTCGCTCGCCGAGTCGCTATTGATTAGAAGCAAAATGGAGACATTCAATTATGGGTAATTGGGTTTGATTAACATATGCAGTATGAGACTGGCGCGCTCCACAGGGACGACATGTCGACAACAGCGACAATGTGACAATCAAATACTGCATCAGAGACTTGTGGCCTGTGCAGAACATTGATCAAACACACACCGCGGGGCTCCAGCGTTTCACAGAAGCTAAAGGATGAGCTGTAGAAGGATTGAAGATGTGAGCAGGATCAGGTCATCAGGTTTGAAGTGACACTGTGAATGAACTCGACACAAACTCCAGGATCGTAACCCTCTGGTGCTGTTCGATCATTTTTGACCAATTTATATTTTAGATTTACTATGGGGAATGGTGATAGAGGAGTCAGCCCTTGTTTAGATTCGTGGCTTTGATTTTCTCACAGCTTTAGAGTAAAAAGTTTTGGAAAATACATATTTCATATAAAAATTGAAAATGTTATTTTTGTGCATTTTTTCATAACAATAAATGTAAAATGTATTACAGTTTAAAAAAAAAAAAACTTTGGTAACACTTTATCCTTGTTACATATGTTACATGAACTTACCATAGTAACAACAGTAAATTATGCATAATTACATGTAACTAACCCTCAACCAAACCCTAACCCTATAGTAAGTACATGTAGTTGCTTAATATTACTCAGTAATATATAATTACACTGTAACAATGGCACCTTAAAATAAAGTGTAAACAAAACTTTTTTTAAGTTGTCTTTAAGTTGGAAATTTTGTTGTCAGGTCTATGCTCAAAAAGTGAACAAATGGATTATAACTACTTTATAAATATAATTAAGCACCATAAAATAACCTAAAAATACAAATAAATTCATAAAAAATATTATCAAACTAGAATATAGTACAATCATTTCATTCAAAATATTAATACTAATAAATGTTGGTTCACAATCCAAGTTCCCTATAAAACCAGGGGTTTTCAAACTCTTGATGTCCAGGACCCCTGAATTTGATGAGGCCCTAGAGACCACTTTATAAAAACCGTAAGAGTCAATAAAGTCAATATTGTCAGTATTTTAGATATTATATACAGCACTACTTTTGACAATTTTGTGGTCAGTAAAGAAATGAATACTTGTATTCATCAAGGATGCATTAAATTGATCAAAAGTGACATTAAAGACATTTATAATGTTACAAAAGATTCTATTTCAAATAAATATAGTTCTTTTGAACTTTCTATTCATCAAAGAATCCTGAAAAATAAAATGTATCACGGTTTCTACAAAAATCTGAAGCAGCACAACTATTTTCAACATTGATAATAATCATAAATGTTTCTTGAGCATCAAATCATCATATTATACTGGTTTCGAAGGATCATGTGACACTGAAGACTGGAGTAATGATGCTGAAAATTCAGCTTTATCACAGGAATAAATTACACTTTACTATATATTCACATAGAAAACCGATATTCTAAATTGTAATAATTTTTCATTGTTTACTGTATTTTTGATCAAATAAACGCAGCCTTCGTGAGCAGAAGAGACATTTTTTTCCAAAATATCAAAACTATTTGACCGGTAGTGTATGCAATATCATTTGCAGTCTTTTTTCTGATGTTCAAATGCGTTCTCCTTGGACTGAAGTGACGTGATTGGTCTGTTTGGCTTCATGACTCAGAACTCAAACCCACTGTCTCACCGTGTTTCTCTCTCTCTCTCTAACACTGGTCGTTCCCACTGTTTTTTCCCCATTCACGGCTGCTCCATCAGCAGATGATCGGCACAGATGCCGAGAGCAGGTGTATGTATATTTCAGCAGCTCAGAGGCCGGACATGAAGAACTTACACGAGGACACAGCACTCAGGAGACACACACACACACACACACACACACAGTCAATCCTGCCATACAGATGCTGGCTGTTGACTCTCATTTGTCAGACTGTTTTCGCCTGGAGCTCATGAAAGGTCAACATGCATGTTCACATGTGTTCCTGCGTCTGCTGGGAGACAGACTCAAAACCACCACAGTTTTGTGGAGGAGGGAACTGAAACTCCAAAAGTTAATGCCCCAATTCATAACACAGTCACTTGATCTAGGGTATGTTTACATGACAACTTTCTTTTATTTATTTATAAAGGGACCACGTAGAATTTTTAACATAAATGTTTCCATTTCATGTATTGTACCAGATTTAGCCAGATTTAGCCAGGTCAACACTAACATAACATTACAGACAATACCTATGGGTTCACATACAATAAAAACATACATACACACACATACTATCAGGGTCACAAAAAAAAAAAAAAAAAAAAAAAATTAATTAAACTGCAACAATCTCAATGTTTACAGAGTTGGTTCAATTTAAAAAAAATAATAATAATTTTAACTTCAATTTAAAAAGACCAAGAGATTTACACCCTTTTATATCCCCTGGTAGGACATTTCACTGATTATAGCTTTCACTGCGAAAGAACGACGAAAGGGAACCAGACAATTCCTCATGGATGATAATCTGGTAGATCTCACAGAGTTTTCAACGATGTACTAAACATGGAAACGTTTTTCCTTTGTGTTTTTTTAAAACTTTCTCAAACAGACGACAACATTGTAAAAATGCTCCCTGTTCACACAGCTCCATTAAAATGACTAGAAACGCTGTATTATTCATGCCACTGTGCAAAGAAACAGGTGACTATAGACACGTAATGCGCATGAAATTCACGTTTTTGTAGTTTACACGGAGACGATAACGCTATAGTTTTCAAAAACTTGCACTTTGAAACCTATATTTTCAAAAGTTTGCTTTTTCACGCCTCCAAACGAACAGCCAAAATGCATAAATTTTCCCGTTATCAGTTGAAAATGGTGTCATGGGGTCCATAAAACATTTGAAACAAAACCTGGACTGAATTCAGCTGGATAAATGACACCTCGATGCCTTATAGCTCAATCAAATTCATTTCATAACTGAGTCATTTCAAATGTGACTTGGCGTTAATTTCTTCAGATATTTGGCGTATCACACATTGTCACTAGAAGTGCCACTTGTTGCTCATTTACTCTTTACTTAAAGCCTTTATATATAATGCATTATAAAAGTATTTAATGCATTCATTATTCTGTGTAATGCACCTTATAAAACACTGTATGGTATCATGAATAATTGTAACCCCAGGTATAATACACTATAATACCTCACTGTCACACCTTGAGAAATTAATGGATTAAAACCTGGTTTCAGATGTAACAATGAATCTGCAAATATTATAATGCATTTTAACTGTGGTTGCAATTATTTATGAAAATATATAATGCATTACAATGTACATTATGAATACCTTTATAATGTATTATACACAAGTAAAGTGTATTTTAAACAGGATTTTTTGTAGGAAATGTAAGTGGCGCTTAGCAATCCTGCCATATAGAGAAGCTTCTCAACATCCAATCATCTGCACATTAATAAAATCAAGCCCTGACTTTCATTTTATCCCCCGTTAAATATCCTGTTACACGGATGTAAAATTGGTCACTATAAGTAACTTTGCAAATACAAGTCAACTAACTCTCATTAGAGCATTAGTAGACTGTCATATCTCCAGTTTTGAAGTTTAGGAAAGAGCCGTGTTCTCCAGCCGCCACACCACTGAAAAACTACAGCACTCGCTTTTCATCGCTTACAATGAAAATCAAGGAGATCTTTATCACGGAATAGAAGACTACTGACATAAAATGCATATCAATATCAATATCTGGGAATAATATGTCTAAGTAAGATTATACTTAAATGCTTAGTTTTATAATCAAAGCTCTGTAGTTTTAAAACATAATGAAATGCAACACAATGATGATTGAGAGATGAACAAATAAACCTTCCTCGAAAGCCTGATGATCATATTTGATACTTGCATTTGATTTTACTAAAAAATGATGTATAGATAATCAAGTAATCCTGCTTCAGTCCAGTAAGTGTTCATCTTGAAATACTACTAACTCATTTTTACGTTTCTTTGATAAAAATCAGGTCAGATTTGACACAGAAAGACTCGTGAAGCTCGAGCTGAAGGAGGACGTTTGTACAATCATACTAAAAGACTTGGTAACACTTTACAATAATAGTACATGAATAATCATGTACTAATACCTGAATTAATAATTACTTTACTATGAACTAATGATGAGTTAATACATGTATTAATGAGGTACTAACCTTAATTACGACATGAGTATCATGAATTCCTACATGAATATACCATCTTAACTACGCGTTAGTACATGCTTGTTAATTAATGTATTAATTAACATTTCGAGGTAAAGTAAATCAAACATGCTCTAGATCAGAAGAAAGATTAAAAGGGCACAATGTTAAATTGTTCATAAATTTGACACCATCAATTGTCACATACATCAGTGAATGACTTGGAAAGTAACATGAATTCATGACTTGTTAATGTATCATAATGTCATGACTTTACTTGGAGGGGCACATCATTACTAACTCATCATTAATTACTTGGAAAGTAACATGAATTCATGATTTGTTAATGTATCATGTAATTTCTTGTCTTGGCCCTCCAAGAGTAAATCTTCAAAAATATATCAATTACACATGTTTTATACATATTCAGCTCTTCTAAATCAGATATCATTTGGTGCTTGTCGGTGGTTTGTATAGAAGTGGAAGAGCAGAGGTGCTGTGCCTGAATTTAGATGGAGAAGGAACTGAACGGTAGGAAAAAAGTGGACAGATTTTGAAGGGGCAATAGTGGCCCCAAAGAAGAGCCAGCAAACAAGACTAACATCCGACTGCATTATGATATAAAGACAGTAAACAAATCCAGAAAATAACCATCATCTGTGCTATCACTGATTTTGATTTTGAAAATTGCATCTGTTTAATGAATATGCTAGTGTATAGGTATTTTACACTTGAAGGCAGCAGTGGAATCACTTAAAACGGAATGTGTGTTCAATGAGTAGGTTTAATATAAATATTTCAAGACATCTTGTGTCATTCACTGATGTATGTGACAATTGATGGTGTCAGATTTATGAACAATTTAACATTGTGCCCTTTTAGTACATCTTTCTTCTGATCTAGAGCATGTTTGATTTACTTTACCTCGAAATGTTAATTAATGCATTAATTAACAAGCATTTACTAACGCGTAGTTAAGATGGTATATTCATGTAGGAATTCATGATACTCATGTCGTAATTAAGGTTAGTACCTCATTAATACATGTCTTAACTCATCATTAGTTCATAGTAAAGTAATTATTAATTCAGGTATTAGTACATGATTATTCATGTACTATTATTGTAAAGTGTTACCAAAGACTTTAATTGCTCATGAGAAGGCATGTAGTAGATTGTGCGAGACAGGTTTTGATCATTCGGAAGGCACTCAAATATGATCCAGTTGTTGGCTCTACAGGGTTAACTCTCCTTCATCCTCTCATCCGAGTGATTAGGCATTGTAATTGCGCTGAGCAGGACTGTTCCTCAGTGAAATATTAAAGAGGGATTGAGCTACGCCTGATGAATCTTGCAGTGTTGCTGTAATGAGCGCTGGAGATCGGGAGAGTCTTCCAGCGTAGGCCAAGATCTCTCAGGAAACACCAGATTTGATGAGTTTGTGAGGAGCGCTCGGTCTAAACCACTGTGAAACACAGGAAAAACTTCTTTAAAGCTGCAGTGTGTAGTTTTTCCTCTTTGTCGCCATCTCTGTTCGAAATCTGCAATTGCAATTATTTGCAGATTTATCAACTTTACGTGGGTTGTGCCTCGGGGCCCAATGTCTCTATCAATAAGCACTTGTTGCTTATTAAACCTTTACTTGAAGCCTTTATATAGAATGCATTATAAATGTATTTTAATGCATTAATTATGCATTATAGTACACTATAGTTGTCACATGACCTTGCATATTTAATTTAGCAAGTGCTGTTCAAGTATCTCAAAAATAAACAAGGCTATCTTAAAAATTTTAATCCCATTTTGTGTAAAATATTTCTTCATTTAACTTGAGGCTGTGCATTATTTTATCATGGGTATATTCAAAAATAGTAGCATTACCAGTGATATTGCCTCAGGAAACAGAAGTGCAGTGATGCAGCATTTGATAGTGTGTTGGTTTGTTTTCTCAGACTACAGAATACAGAGACGAGAGACTCTGAAGTCCGCTTGAGTGTTTCATGTTTCTGGTTGGGTTGAAACAATAGCTGGGAGACCCTAGAGAGGGAGGATTTACACAGATGCTTGCTGAACGCATTTATCAAACACATGCATGCAGACGTGTACAAATGCACACATATACACTCTCTCTCACTCGCACACACACACATCAATCTTTACAGTTTATTCTAGATTCTGAAGGCTTGTTCATATATCATTTCCCTGATTTATGAAAAAAAAAAAACTATAAATATGAAGATTTATTTATTACTGATATATCTGTATAATGTATGTATATCAGTATAAAGTTCTAATATTTGAGGGTGGTGTGTATTTATGCGCTGCATTGTTATTATAGTTGCTCTGAGTGACATGCCAACCTCAAACTCTATTTGCATAAAGTGTGCGTCATCCTCAGGAGTATGTCAGGTCACAGAGGTGTATGTAGTTCCCTATGTAGGCAGTAGACAGTGAGGCAGCTCACTAGGCTCTGGATCGGAGCCTCTGTTTCTCTCCATGAGGCCAAACTCACGCTGAGCAAAACCTACACTCTCTCCAGGAAGAGCTTCAGGTGATCTGTCTTACAAAGAACCATGACGTGTCATCTTTGAGCGTTCATACCAAACCGTGAACATTTCTCTCAGAAAGACACATCACATGTCTCTCCTAAAATTCTTTATGAAAAACATGTTGATGTCACAGCTGAAAAAAATATTTGGATTAAAAAAATAATCATAAATATTAGTTTATTTAAATTAGTATAAATTAATGAACGCATGCATGAATGAATTAATAAATTAATGAATTAATGAATTAATGCATGAATGAATAAATGAATGCATGAATCAATGCATGAACAAGTGGATGAATGAATGCATGAATGCACGAATGAATGGATCAATGAACGAACAAACGAAAGAGAGAAACAACGAGCTAACGAACGCAAGAATGCATGAATGAATGAATGCATGAATGAACGAATGCATGAACGAATGAATGAACGAATGAATGAATGCAGGAACGAATGCATGAATCCATGAATGAATCAATGCATAAACAAATGCAAGAATGCATTAATGAATGCATGAATGAATTAATTAATGAATGCATGAATTAATTAATTATTGAATGCATGAATGAATAAATTCAGGAACGAATGCAAGAATGCATGAATGAATGCATGAATCCATAAAGGAATGAATGAATGAATGAATGAATGAATGAATGAATGCATGAATGCATGAATGCATGAACAATTGCAAGAACGCAAGAATGCATGAATGAATGAGTTTTCTCCCAAAATGTATTTATGCATTCATGCATACTAATTTAAATAAACTACTGTGTTTAAGATTGTAAACGTGACCTGCAGTTTCATGCAGTGCGACCCATAGACAGAATCTGACGAGAAACGTTTGGGTTCAGACTGATCTTGTTAAATCTGTGCAAGGTCTGAAACATTGTTGAGATCTCCTCTGAAACTCATCCGAGATTACTGGAGTCTTTGTTTTCAGGGGAAACATCTGGAGGCTTCAGCAAAAGTCTGTATTTAATGTGACTGCCGGCCGTCTCCACAGCACACACACACACACCGGAGCGCAGAAAAGCGTAAAGAGAACGAACGCTCAGCTGACTCTGACGAAGGCACTGCTGCACAATGCATCATGGGAGCGTGTGGTCGCAGCGCAGATGACCCAGAATATTTTCTGCTGACATTCCTCGGAGGCGAGGAAATTTGTGTGCAAGCTAAAACTGGGTTACATAACATCATCCTAATATAGTCATGCAGGTACGGTTTCAGAATGACTTATAAACAGCACATACCTGCTCGCTTCTCAAAAAACACAATCACCGCAATATAAAAACCCTCTGCGATCTAGCTGAGATATTGGCCTGTTAGTGTTTATGTAGATTTATTTCAGATATGCGTGTATGAGGTAAAGATGCTCTGATCTGTCACGGAAGTCTAACAATCAAGGTAAAGTAAGTTTGTTCAGTGTCAAAATACTTGTATCGCAGTGTTATATGAAAGTCTGTTTGTTTGCACTTCAGGGTTAAAAAAGGTAATTGTGATAATTTTTGAAAAAGTTTATAATAAACTTTACCTTTTGTCACAAATTTCACTTGTGTAGAATGAAGGTGCAATTATGAGAAATTAAGCCGCAATTGAGAGATAAAAAGCCCAATTATGTGAATGCAGCCATTGTGAGAGCTGTCGTTCTAACTACATAACTTTGCGATGCTGTTTGCAAATGTTCGTTAAAACGATGGTTTCGGGAAACACAGACTCATTGAACTATGTTGTTGGTAACGACGGAACTTGCGAACATAGTTGGCTAACGATGCTTTCAGGAAACGCATCCCTGTTTAGTTCCTGCCTCTATGAAGCCCCTCCTTCTGAAAAGCACACTGTGCTCTGATTGGTCTGCTGGAGCAGTCTGTTGTGATTGGTCAAGCGCTTCGAGTGTGTTTGGGAAATGTCCCGACCCTTACCATAACCATCAGTTTATACACACTACTAACTAACTCAACCAGGCCCCGCCCCTTTATTCTGCGTATTAATTATTTAAATTGTGACGTGTTTGTTCCCGGAAGAAATCTCAAGACTCAAGGGAGTTCAGAAACAGTGACACTGATATAGAGAAGAACTCCCACTGGAGGGACTTTGTAACTTTGACGAACTTTTCCATGCTCAAACAGCAACATTACACACTAAAGAAAGTTGAACATGGGGGGAAAAAAAGCATAAAAGAAGAAGCTGATAAATAAACCAACATGTGCAGGTAAAATCGTGCCCGAGCCGAGAAACCTGCGGTTGGCCATAGATGTGCTCAGCGAGCGTGAGGACGCGTGTCCCACAAGTGCATTCAAACAGGCCAGCAGAACTGTTGAAAGAGCAATAAATGTTTCAGGAGGAAGAGCTTTTAAAAACACATCCAGCAGCTCTGGAACTTAACTTAATAATTATTTAAAAGCTTGTGTACATGAGTGTGTTGCCACAATTTAGAGTCTGAGTGTCTGTGTGTGTGTGTGTGTGTGTGTGTGTGTGTGTGTGTGTGTGTGTGTGTGTGTGTGTGTGTGTGTGTGTGTGTGTGTGTGTGTGTGTGTGTGTGTGTGTGTGTGTGTTTCAGAGAGAGATTGCAGTGTAATTGAATAGGACAGATACATGCACCGAAGAACAATTCCCCTCCTCCAATCCCATCAGCCCCGAGCATCATTACACACATGCCGTGTTCGGTAGGGAAAATCGGCTGCTATAATTTCCATTCAGAGAGACGGGAAAAGGCACTCTTGAGCGGAAAGCATCGGCGCGGCTCTGAAGCTGTGAAACTGCAGATCAGTGCTTAAAGCTCTTGCAGTGTTTGCTGCTATTCTAGCATTGAACTGCATTTAGCCTTTGCGTAGAAAGTAGTAGACCTTTAAAGTAGTAGAAAGATGAATATGTTGCAATTAACATATGGTCATATACAGATATATACATATATATAAAGATCAGAGAACGTTATGACTACCCAACTACCACATCCATATGAACTATAAATCAATTCTCGCATAATATTTGTGGGGGAAAATATCAAAGACAAAGGTGCATGTTAAAACAGGGGTGTTTGTGAACTGATGACGTGTCTTGATTATAATAATTAGGCCGATCTAGCTTAGACACGCAGACGCACCATGAGGCCGATCCTGCATATATGGGAAGATTCCCGCAATGGGAAGCAGTGGGATGGGGAAAGCCGCTGTTGACGCTGTGAAACTGCAGATTGGTGCTTAATCAAAGGTCTCATGGTGTTTGTTTATTTCTAGTGCTGGTGAACACATTACACAGAGCATTAATTGCTCGGGCAGCGGCCCAACACTAACCGGCAGGGACACGCAAACACTCCCAGCAAACGCTCATCCGATCAACCAGAGAACGAGAGGACAGCGCTGCCACAGGCCTGGCCCACGGGATCAACAGTCCACAGATCCTCGTGTCACACACACACTCGCACATGCAGATGTGGCGATGCATTTACACATCAACCATTTAATCAGCTGATCGGTTTCCCACTGCCATTTTATCCCTTTAAAGTCAACAGTGAATGGCATTCAAGACCCATTTTACTTTTGCATTGCAATGCATTTATGAGTAAATGAATCTGCAGAGATCTTAATCATATTAACCAGCATTAAACTGTTAGTCAATTTCAAAGGGAACGTATGAACTTAAGATGGGTAACTTGAATACAAGTCGCTTTGGATAAAAGCATCTGCCAAACACTTGAAGGTAAAATGCATGAATGTAAAACTTGCTGGATTACCAACAGCAGACTAAAAAAAATTCACACACACACAGTTGTCGTTGCATAATGCAGACTGTTTTACAATTATAGTATGCAGTAAACTGAAGTCTGTACTGCACCGTATTCACAGTAAGCCATTCTGAACTATCTCCTACTGCTATATCATTTTTTTTTTTATTAAAAACAGTTCAAAGTATTTTGTGTCTCTTCAGTAAATGCATGAATGACTGAAGCATGAAGTGTTTCCGCTATTTCACCCGACATCATTTCTCTGTTTTCATGACAGCTGCTTTGAAATCGGAGGTTCGCTTGTGGATTGCTCTCCTAAAATGGACCCTTTTCACCCACTTCTGGCGGGCTGTGAGCTTGGGAAGATAATCTGTTATTATTAGTGAAAGCAGAATTGTGTTTTTACGCTGTTTTCATGTCACACCAAACACAGAATTGCCTTTGGGGCTGAAGCTGCAATAAAGATAAATTAGAAATAGATTGCAGAAACTGTTTCCATCCATAACAGTGACTTTGTTTTATTTCATTTTGTGGGAACACTCACTAGGTTACGTTCCCTCCTCCGCACTTTCAGGCTGGAGGTTTTTCCTCTCGGTACATTGTCACGGTTTCTGCGCGAGCCCTGTGGGCTTCATCAAGAGGCGCTCTGCAGTTTCGCATTAATCAGCGCAGTCGCACGCTCTCACAGGTACCGCTATCACGCTTCTCCTACCAATTACACCCGGGCCACCGTCCGTTCATGCCATGAGAAGGCCCTCGGCCAATCGGACGCCGGCGTGAAGCACAGGGGGTTCCTCGACAGTCACCTGACCGCTGTGTAGGACACATGAGGACACTGGGAAGGACGGTGCGTTTGCGCACGTCTGGGGAATGGGATAAAAATACTGAGCTGACAAGCCAATTAATCAGCTTTCAGGGCACTGCGGTGTAGAGCATCCTCCAAAGGGCACCGGGACACTGTCTCTTTAAGAAGAAACCACTCTGATGCCGAAGCTTTTGCTTAGCTAATGCGAATAACACTGGTAAAAATTAAGCTTTTTTTTGCAGCAATGCCAATAGAAGAACTATGTTCTGTATTTAAATATATGTATATATGAAAAATGAAATCTCTGCTTAAATTGCGACCTGATTTTCTCAAAATTGCAACTTTATTTTCTCAAAATTGCAACTCTCAGAATTGAGACCTTATTTCTCAGATTTGAGACTTTTCTTCCCAGATGTGCAGTTTTTTTCCCAGATTTGTGACTTTATAACTTTATTTCTCTGCATTGGACTCAATTCTGTGAAAAATTCTGAATTGCAAGATACAAACTCGCAACTGCAAGAAAACAAGTCAGAATCTTTGAAATAAAAGAGTTCTTAAAGTTCTTAAAAGAACCATTTTTTCTGAGTGTGAAGAAGCTTCATTCTATATAACCTTTTTCCATTATAAATAACCTTTTGTGGAATGGAAAGGTTTTATATATGGATACCATTTTTTTTTTTTTTTTTATCCAAACGTACAGAAATGTATGCGCACACAGAAGGCCTATGAATACAGATGAGCGGACAGATGTTACAGTGGCATTATGAAATATGCACTTGTCCTCCATTTCTGATGACTTGAGAGATTGAAGACGACATGACAACCTCTCTACTAAGTGAATATAATGAGCATCTGATGCTTGATGGATTTTACAGTGCATTTCGTTTTTAGGAGTGCACCAAAGCGATCCTGACAATGGGACACCCCTGGAATGAGGACTCCCTCAGCAGTGCACTTACTACAGGACAGGACTGAGCTACTTCGTCAAGTTACAAGATCTCAATAAAGTACTTCAACTAAGTCAAGCTACCCTTTTAGAAAAGTAGTGAACGACAGCACAAGCCACTGACAGAGCAAACACTGCAGTGTTTATCCGTCACAAAATGAGGATCAACATCAACGGCATGCAATAAACAGAACGATTTGCACTCAAAACTATAAAACAACATTTATATAATGTCACGGTGACAAACGGCAGCATTGGAATAAAAAATGTATTTTGTAAATTTATTAGAACATGTAATATTTAATGATTTAAAAAAAAATCATGTTTCATTCACACCAATAAGACGTTAAATTTGCCTCATATTTTTCAATCTTGAACACATTCACTTTGAAATGCTTCATTTGAGAGAGAGAGAGAGAAAGATTTTAGGGCAGCATTTTTACAACCTGTTTGCTGGGCTTTTGTTTTTTACATGTTTCTTTAGTGTGTAATGTTGCTGTTTGAGCATGAAAAAGCTCTGCAAAGTTACAAAGTCCCTCCAGCGGGAGTTATTCTCTATATCAGTGTCAGGAGTTTCTGAACTCCATTGTAGTCTTGAGTTTCTCAAGAGGAGAGCTGCAACAATGGAGAACATGGGGAAAAAATAAGGTGTTATTTATACATGCACAACACACAAAATGAGCTAAAACTTAAATGAACCAAGTATAAAATCACACATAGGCTATAGTGGACTGGACACTCTTACTCATATACTCTTCAGTCGTGTGACGGCTCTAGAAGTGTCTCTGTCTCCCTGGACGCTGCACGTGTTAGTGAACCCGGGATGTGTGATTTGAGACACACACTTTGACTCCCATCCATCCCTTCTTTATATTCTCAGCCTTTTGCATTCAAAGAGTGAAGCTGATGGGAAATCTTGAGCACTGCACAAGTACTGGCTAAAATCAATCCCCTGTTTCACATTCAGGGGGGATTTTGAGAGAGCCGGGAAAACCGACAGCTGGCTGAAAAATCCAGCGCTGGCGCTTGTGTTTCCATCGCGGCGTCTCCCCTGTCAGAGCGCTCTCGAACGAGCCCCTGAAATAAATGAAAGCAGTTCCACTCTGCTGACTGTTGCTGCCTCTATTCCCAGGCTTGATTTAGTGCCACTTTTTTCTTAATGGACTGTTTGTGAGCCTGGCTTCAAACCCGCAAGAACCCACCAATCACGACTCGCTCGCCGCCGACCTCGGAGACGCTTCACGACGGCAGATACACACGCAGCGTTTGTTAGCGGTCTGTACCCAACGTTATTAGCATGAAACGACACGTATGATTACTGGTCTTTTCTTTTAGCTCCTTCTCTAACTACTGATTACTGTGACTATACAGTGCAGTTGTGCGGTGTAGTGGTTAAAGGGATAGTTCACCCAAAAATTTTTATTGATTTACTCACCCTGAAGCCATCATAGGGGTATATGACATTCTTCTTTCAGACGAATACAATCAGAGTTATATTAAAAAATGTCCTGGCTCTTCAAAGCTTCATAATGGGAGTGAATGGGTATATATATATTTTTTAAGTCCACCAAAGCACATCCATCCCTGATAAAAGTGCATCTATCCATCATAAAAGTGCATCTATCCATGATAAAAGTGCATCCATCCCTCATAAAAGTGCATCCATCCATCCATCATAAAAGTGCATCTATCCATGATAAAAGTGCATCCATCCATCATAAAAGTACATCCAAAAGTGCATCTATCCATGATAAAAGTGCATCCATCCATCATAAAAGTACATCCAAAAGTGCATCTATCCATGATAAAAGTGCATCTCTCCATCATAAAAGTGCTCCACACTGCTCTGGGGGGTTAATAAGGCCTTCAGAAGTGAAGCGGTGCGTTCGTGTAAGAAAAACATCCATATTTAAAACTAAAATAACTGCTTCCGGCAGATGACAGTATGCAACGATTTAAGGCAAAAGAGTAACACTTGACCCGACGCACAACGTAATGACGGACACGGTTGCCCAGCCCTGTGTTTGAACCGCGCGAGGCGTCAAAGCTTACGCTACTCCTACATCTACGTCATACACCGTCAAGTGTTACTCTTGTGGCATAAGCCGACTTACATAGACCGTCTGCCGGAAGCTAGTTATTTTAGTCGGTAAAATAAA
>NC_137129.1:41288746-41321246 GCF_949319135.1 Squalius cephalus | reverse complement strand
AAATCGTTTAAACATGGTTAATATGTCATTTTGGTGATCAAAGATGAGATTTAAGGGATAAATGTATTCAATTCACATTTATTTGTATAGCGCTTTTCACAATACACATCGTTTCAAAGCAGCTTTACAGAAAATTTACTACAGGGGGACATTAATAAATAAATAAATAAAATTAAGGTGAATTTATGCTTAAAACATGAAAGAAAAAAACTGCTAATTAGAAAAATAAACTTGGTTTAAAAGGAAAACTATCTTTTTCTAACCCCATTGGCTGATATTGTATTCTTGTTTTTTAAGCATCAAGTCACTTAACTGATGCATTTCTATTAAACAATACTAGTAATCTGGTATCATTTTGCTTCATCATTAAATGTATCTTGATTTAAGAATGTTTAGATATTTTGTATTGGAAAACGAGCCAAAAATACTGAGGAAGGAAGTAATTTTTTGGCAGTGATCCTTCTCTGCTTTATATACGAGAGACAGCTGGCGCTTCACATTTCAGTTCTTAATCAACAAAGAGCAGATCTACATTAATATTCTTGCTTTTTGAAATGCTCTGAAAACCAGCTAATCCTCTATGTTAGCTTGATACCTAACAAACAAACAAACACCCAAGCACATAACTGTACATTTACAATATTTACAAATGGCATTGATAAAATTAAGATTGTAAATGTTAGGAGTCACAACTACTGCTGCCTTTACGTCTTCCTGGGAAGCTCCTACTTAGGAGTTTGTCTCACTTTGCATTAAAAAAAGCCTGTGTGTGAATAAAAATAAGTGACATTATTGCCTTCTGCAGAGCTGCTTTATAGCTGAATAGACCAATTTTGCAACATCGACACTGTTATTGAACTGAATTGAATCAACATTGAACTGAATTGAGCTGAATAATGACACTATTGTCTTCTGTAGAGCTGCTTATCGCTGAATTTGAATGTCTCATCTTTGATGAAGTTTGCATTTATTCTGTTATTTTCCTGTTTATTACAGTGAAGCTGCTTTGAAACGATCTGCACTATATAAAGGACTATATAAATAGAGGTGACTTGACTTAACACAGCATAACAGAGCGAACGATGCACATTAGGTGGAACTGATGCTTTATTTGTGCACTTTATCATTCTCATGCTGCCACAAGGAATGATGGGAAATGTAGTTTAGCTGTACAAGCTCTAAGCTAAATTAGAAGTTTTTTTTTTTTGCGAGATATATCTACTCATCAACAGTGCATAAAATGCACGTCATCAACTTAACTAGTCAACATCAATTAGCTTCCTGCATGATCCTATAATGAACACAATCCCAGTCTGTAAAGATTAATGTTCTTCTCATAATAAATCTGAAGAACAATCTTTATATGCACACAGTGATCTGTTACATGAATGGCCTTCAAAAAGATGTAACATTTCCCACAGCATTAAATTAAGATAGCAAAATTATTTAACTGGACTCAATTACACATGCAATGTACTAAGGTCACATGACCACATTTGAGAAGCATCAGAGGTTTAGGACCTAAATGCATTTTTATTTAATAAAGACTCTCCAAACACACAAACCACAGGAAGGACGACAGGGTCAGTGTATGGATGCTTTAACGAGGGCAATTAACAACAAACACCTAAACACAATCAGAGAGACATAACAAGAAACAACTTAAAAAAACACATGACATTAGACAAAACGAAAGATACATGCAACTTAAACTGTTACTGTACACTCCCACACAACCTTCAGTATTGATGCAGGATGTATTCTCTCTCTCTCTCTCTCTCTCTCTCTCTCTGTGTGTGTGTGTGTGTGTGTGTGTGTGTGTGTGTGTGTGTGTGTGTGTGTGTGTGTGTGTGTGTGTGTGTGTGTGTGTGTGTGTGTGTGTGTGTGTGTGTGTGTGTGTGTGTGTGTGTGTGTGTGTGTGTGTGTGCGTGTGTGTGTGATAGTTTCAGGGGAAGGTGCTGACCAAAATGAAAGGCTGAAATCGAACATGCACCTATTGTTTTTAACAAGAAACAAACACAATAGTAACACACAAACACACAGAAAGTCACACACTCATCCACCCTTTTCCCACCACATATTTTTTAATACAGTTGTGGATGTGACAGATAAAAGAGTGTGATGCACTTCTGTGCCGTTCTGAGCCCGTATACCAGCCCTTAAAACCTTCAGTCCACAATGCTGTGTGTAAATATTTGATGCGTCTGCAGCTCGCTCTGGCTTCTGCTCAGAGTTCAGTTGTGTGTGTGCGGTTCACTTGTGACGCCGCGGCCCGAGCACTCCACGCTAAAAGCTGCAACTTACAGAAACACAAATACAAGGAAATGGCTTATGAATTAGAAATCATACCATGTGCAGTAAAAGCACATAGCTTCTCGTCAACTCAGATTGAGTTTTTTATGAGGCATTCGAAGCGAAAGCTTATAAACAGCTGTGTGACACGTTCTCTCAACACACGTGTGTAACAAAAGTAATGCAACCAGTTTATGAATGCATGCATACACACTTAGACAGATAGAATAGAACAGACAGACAGACAGACAGACAGACAATAGACAGATAGATAGATAGATAGATAGATAGATAGATAGATAGATAGATAGATAGATAGATAGATAGACAGACAGACAGATGATAGATAGATAGATAGATAGATAGATAGATAGATAGATAGATAGATAGATAGATAGATAGATAGACAGACAGACAGACAGACAGACAGACAGACAGACAGACAGATGATAGATAGATAGACAGACAGACAGACAGACAGACAGACAGACAGACAGACAGACAGATAGATAGATAGATAGATAGATAGATAGATAGATAGATAGATAGATAGACTGTAAAAAATTATCATGATTTTATGAACAGAAAGTTTCCTTACTATATACGGTAAATAACTGTGATAGATCTAACGGTACATTTAATGTTAGTTTACTGTAAAATACCATTAAATTTACAGTTTTTGGAAGTGAAAAAGAACAAATCATTGTATAATTTACAGTGAACAACCGTAAATTGACATTCCCACAATTCCCTGCTTGACACTTCACATTTGATCTATTTTTGTAGAACTGTTTTCGTCATAGTTTTCTTAGTTTTTTTCTAATCAGTTATGTACATTAAGGTTTTATGTTACATTTAATGTTGTTAAATTAATGTTTATTGTATTTTTTAAATTTTATGTGTGTCACCATGATGGTGTTTAATGTTTGTGTGAATGACAGCTTCTATATATATTAGCATTATCTTTCTTGTGGAAGAACTGCTTGTGATGAGCTTTGATTGATCATGTGACTCATTACTGCTGTGATTGTTAGTTGTCAGTTTATTACAATGGTACAAAACAGATTTTAATACTTCAATAGGTCGGTAAATTAACATTATATCAGATAATGAAATACGGTTTATCACTGTACATTATACGTTAAGTCTGTAAAACCTAAAATGTTGCTACCGTATTTTTTAAGGTAAATTTCTGGTAACCACAGCTTGCAGTTTTTTTCCGTAAATTTAACAGAATTTTTTTTACAGGATAGATAGATAGATAGATAGATAGATAGATAGATAGATAGATAGATAGATAGATAGATAGATAGATAGATAGATAGATAGATAGATAGATAGATAGATAGATAGATAGATAGATAGATAGATAGATAGACTTTAAACTAAAATAATTGTTTATTATTATTATTATGTGTGTATATGTCGTAAATTTGTATGTATAATGTGATTAATGCTTTGGCAATGTAAAGTTTCCTTTCACTATGCCAATAAAGCTGTTTGAATCATAGACTTGAATCAACACATTTGTAGTGTGTTATTATGTTGATGACGCATCTTTTCCACCACTTTATTCTTCTGTCTGTATTTATTTCATCTGCTGTAATGCCTTTATTTCCCTCCAGGGTTTAATAAAGTTTTATGTTTTCTTATATGACACCCTCACATAACCATCCATTGCGACTTAAATAGAGCATTAAAACATGCAACATGCACACAAAGAATCTGCCTCACATTTCCCAGCACAGGAGAGGTTATCCGCTCCCCGTTTCCCATAATAATGGAGTATCGAGGAAACCCATGCCTGTTTTCGAGGGGAGATTCATGAACGTGTTTGCTTTACCGCAGCCCGAGGCCTCAGGGACGCGTCGCTCTGACAGAGACAAAGTGACAGACGAGTGAAGAGGACGCTGGGAACAGAGGGAGGGTTTGTAGTGTCAGATCAACGACAGGCCCTCGGACCCCTCGCCTGTCTCGCCCCTCAAACACTTGGTCAAGGAACAGCATGATCAACCTCCACACTAAAGCCCTCCGGAAACGGCAGGCGAAGCCGAGCGGAACGAGAGACATTTATGCAGTTTGGACAGAGCCGGGGGAGATTCGTCCTCCCAGGTGCTTGATACTGTGTGCTTTTCACTCTAAACTGAAGGATTTTTCTCTCACTGTTCCAGTCATCGCCCGAGGACCTGGTCGTACATGACATGGCCTCTTTTCTTTCTCTCCCCAACCGCTTTTCAATATGCTGTTTCTTCCTACGTTCCCCTAACTCCCGCCAGTCAACTATTAACTGTCCTTTATTCACGATCAGCAAAAAGTACGGCCCACATTCAGACCGCTGAGACAAGACAAGCGGCATTTAAAAGGGCTAGTCACAGATTACGCTAAGAAAAATGAATTAGAATAATGGCCTGGCAGTTTCCAAAAACACCTGAAAATAGAATAAAATGCAAACCTGTGATCAAATGATTGTGATTTTAACGGTAAAAGACTGTAAAAATGCTACAGTGAAAAACTATTAATTGGTTAACAGAAATACTATATACGGTGAATAACTGCGATAGATCTGACCGTACATTTAATGTAATTTTACAGTAAAATAGTTTTTGGAAGTGAAAAAGAACAATTCATTGTATAATTTACAGTAAAAAAACAAAAAAAAACGTTAATTGACATTCCCACAATTCCCTGCGTGACACTTCACATTTTATGTATTTTGTTGAAATAACTGTTTCTTCAGATTTCTTAGTTTTTTCTAATCACTTATGTACATTAGGGTTTTATGTTACATTTAATGTTGTTAAATTAATGTTTATTGCATTTCTAAAATGTCATGTGTGTCATCATGATGGTGTTTAGTGTTTGTGTGAATGACACTGCACAGCTTTTACATATTATTACTAACTTTCTTGTGGAAAAGCAGTTTGTGATGAGTTTATTTACCAATTAACAATTTACTTATTTACCAATAAGTTGGTAAATTAACATTATATCAGATAACGAAATATGTTTTAACTGTAAATTTAAGTTAAGTCTGTTAAACCTAAAATGTTGCTACCGTATTTTGTACATAAAATTTCTGGCAACCACAGCTTACCGTAAATTTAACGGATTTTTTTTTTTTACAGTGCACATTCAAAACACAATTAATTTCACTTGCAATGATGAAAAACATTTTATGCAGTGTATCACGAAAAGACATTTTGAAACTAATAAACCAACTATATATATTTCATTACTTGATTTTTGTTACTCTACAATAAATCGCTTCTGTATTGTGTTGTGAATTTGAATTGAAATGCCCACAGAAAGAAAAATATATTGAATTTAATTGAAGATAAAGTGTAATGGGTCTGTAAGTCCTATATTTAAAAACTACAGCTGTGTGAATTTATTGAATGTGAATTTTATTTGTACTTCACATTACAATTCTACTTCCCGTTTGCGGCCTCAGTTACAATTCAGTTCAAATTGAGGAACTAAATTGGAATGACAAGAAGAATTTATAGAATTGCAATTCCAGGGAATTCAATTTGGCCAAAAGGCCTTTAAACCTTTAAGGGTTTTAAAACATTTTTTCAAAACTTTCAACCAAACATTCAAAGTTTGCTTTTAGATTTTCATGCTAATAAGCAACTAGTTAATAGTGAGAATTGGACCATAAACTAAAATGTTACCGTATTTTCTTAGATTCATATTCAAATCTGCATCCTATTTTCTGCCTTAGGTTTAGGGTTCCAATTCAAATTCAGGAATTTAAAAGGCACTCTTAAGTTTCAGTTTTACGACCCTGATAACCAGCAGGTAAACGGACAGCTGCTACTCACTGGGTTTTTTACGGTAGTGGTAACAGGTATGGTAATACGGGACTGAGTGGGCGGGGTGCCAGCGGGAAGGATCCGCCTCCAGCAGGTGGTTCGGTAGCAGTGCTGCTCATTGGCTCTTCCTTAGGGCAAAACACACACACACACACACACACACACACACACAGTGTGCAACTATGCAGACTTCTCCTGTAGGCCCAAGGCTGCCTCGCAGGGGTGACAAGCGCTGACTGAGAACTCTGTAATTGGAATGACCCTGAACTCACTCTCTCTCTCTCTCACACACACACACACACAAACACACACACACACACACACACTCCTCGTCTCCTGCTTTAGATAGATTGTCAAACTCCCAAACTCCCGCTGCTCATTTGCTGATGTGCATGACCGTGTCCGAGAGGCAGCAGCACTTGAGACGCAACCAAATTGATGGAGCTTCAGTTAATGTGTGTGTGTGGGCCTTCACACGAGGAGGGGCCGTAAAGTGATTTGTGATATGACACGCTCTGCTCGAGTAAGAGGGAATGGAGTGTGTTTCTCGGGTCTTTGGGAATCATTCCGCACCTGTTACAGAAGCGCAATCTAGGGCCGACGCACGCTAGTTCAGCACTTTTTATATAAGAGTGAAATCTAATGAAATCTGACAGGTTAGACCACCAGACACTCAATTTTTTGCAAGTCAGAGTCAAATCTCAAGCCTTCGCCCTTGTGTTTTGATGGAAAAGTCTTGTTGGAAAAGTCTTGACTCAGATCTTACTAATAAATTGTTGTTGAATAAACCATGTCTTCTTAACATTAATCAGCTAAAAATATGCACAAGTGAGGCTAGTGGTAAAGTACGAGCAGAGAAGAAAAACAGTATGCATTAACAGCAGGGTTCCCCAAACTTGGGTTCGCGATTTGATGAAAATCTAGGGAATAAATTAAAAGATGAAAAAAATAAAACCCTTAGTAAAAAAAGTTTACCCACATGTGACAATTGCCATCATCAGAGGACTGTGAACATGCAAATGAGTTGTTAAATTATTGAAATATTAAGTTAAAATCTCAGGGTGATTTCAAGCAAATATTTTAGCTCAAAATAATTTAACTCAGGTTTTTGCTGACAAAAAAGCTTGTTAATCCCTGATTTAGAAAATAACTAGATATATTTTGATCGGATGACATTTTGACCACTGAAGCGCTGATAAAACTTGATACTCAAATTTTCCCAATTGTACTGCCTTGTGTCACTCAGTCACTCCTAAGAACATGTGTCATGAACCCAGTTTACCTGAGGTAAAATCATTGAGTAACAACTTCAATAAACAATCTCAAATTTAAATACATTTTCTGAAAGCACCAAACAATACATGGCACAAACAGGTTGGGAATGGGTTACTTCCAACATCCCATTATTTAGCTTATTTAGCTAGTTATCTATTATCATAGCAATTTAACTCAAATGTAAACATTTTACTTGGATTTAAGGCCAACAAAATACAAATAACGATAACAATATTAGGCTGCAGTTCTGTTAATTCTAACTCTGTGGCTTTAAATATTCAACCTTTTTAAAACATGGTGAATTCTGATTGGCTGAATAAAATCAAACAAGTTTGGAACGACATGAGTATATGAGGATGGCATGTAGCCTAGAAATCTAGACGCACCCTAGCGGCAGCAAAATTTATTATATTTTATTTAGTCTAGCAACTCTCCGTTGACTTTCGGAGCTGTAAAAACCTACAGTAAATTGGGTCAGGCCAATCACATTGTGTATAGAATAGGCGGGGCGGGCTTAACATAATGACGACAGAGTTGCAATGGTTCCCTGCTACTTGAAAACAAAGAAGAGCAGCTGCTGCTGGCGAACAGTCTTTCGAATCGGCTTTGGCCGCGACTCTGGAGGACTTGGAGTTAAGTTTTTCTTTGAGAAAAGAGCAAAGAACGGCACTTAAGTCATTCTTAAAAAATGTGTTCGTAGTTTTGCCGGCCAGATTCAAAAGTTGAATCTATCAACTAACATTAGCTCCGCTGTTTGGAAAACGCTCTGGTTGGTTGAAGCGCTGTCCTATTGCGTGCCGAGGGGATTTGAAAGACAGCCGTTTATCCCGCCCCTCGGATTGAGCCGTGTCTATGGTGAGTTGCCAGACCTAACATCTTGATGTAGATCTGGCTTGCCAGACTAGATGGCATGTTCATTTTTAGGTGAACTATCCCTTTAAAAGTGTCTTTCTGCTCGGCCCGATGTGACGGTTATTTTTGCGACGGTTATTTGATTGTCTTTCCTTGCTAAAAGTGGAAATGTTACACAAAACAAAACAATGACAGCCAATCAGAGTATGTTTTATATTTAATATGTGGAGCAGGATGTTTGACCCGCTCTAGAAACCAAACAACAAAACAAAATTCCCTTTGGTTTGTCGCGGTTTTAAGGGATTGGGACAAAAACTCATGTGGAAGAGAGTTTTAACACCTGTCGTGCTTCTTTCACGTCACGCCTGGTGTTCAGCCGCGAAGACCTTTCGGTTTCCACACATCTGAGGTAGACTACAGATGCTGATTTTAGCGAGACATCTGTCATTTAAGCTTTTCTTTGAGGCAGAATCCTTTGCAAGATGCTCGCGGTCGCGTTTGTCTGCCGTTTTCTGTGCATTTTTAGAAGTTGTCAAGATCCTGCTGGCGAGGTTCTGGTTACAGACCACCTATTTCCATCTGCCTCTCACCTTCGCTGTCAGATTCAGTTCCCTTCCACTCACGTCGTTATTCCTTCATCTTTATTCCGTGGAAAAGCATCTGTTGATGGATTTTTGGTTAGCGGTGCTTGTAAAAGCATCACGTTTTTGCATCGCTGTGTTGCATTTAATTAGGATTCCACTTTTTCTTGTGTTTTCGAGGAGCTCGCGCGCTGGGCCATCGAACAGATATAATTTTACATTTAAATTGAATCTTCTGTTTGAGTAATTGGGCCAATCCCACACCGTTATTTCCCTTGAAACTGCGGCGCTCAGTTTATCTGGAGATTTGAATAGCCTACGTGTTATTATTTTATCAGGCGAAGCGTAATAATTCTCTCTCTTTGTTTGCGATGGCAGCCGTCCATCCTTTGGTCTGGATTTAACGGAGGAGATGGAGCTGTCAGAGCTTCAGTACTCACTCACAACCGGGCATGTCTCTGCTTTTGAGCTGAAGAAAAGAGGAAAAGCAGGGGATGGAAATGAATTCTCTCCACCCTGCTGGTGAAATGTCAGAGAGTGCAGTCGGTTAGCGGCGACAATGAGGGCCCTTATCACCTGCTAATTGAAATCCAATGAGGTGTGAAAGAACCCTTTAAAAAAATTCACAATCAACAGGACCATCACGCTCAGCCACAACCAGAGAGAGAGAGTGAGAGTCATTTCATTTTGACGTCTCTCCTTCTTGTTAAAGATCCATCACTGCCCATTATTGCGTGAGATTGTGTTTCACGGCGCCTGTGTCTCCAGAAGCATCCAGACAACCCTCAATCACTCAGACCCAAAACCTGTAGTCATAAGAGCACTAATAGTTAAACTGACATGCTGTACATGCACGCTTTGGCAGGCAGAGGAACCAGACACTGTGATAAAATATCAACAACGGGTAAAACATAACCGAGATTGAATCCGGCCTGTAAAAGAGTTCATTTAAAACGGCTTGGATTTGTTCTCAAGTTAATATTGAAATCCACATACAAAGCAAAAGTTCCTCATTTCTCCAAAGCTTTTATTTTCCAATGTTTTTTAGATGATTATATTTTGGAGAAATGTGGAACAAATTTATCTTCCAAATAAATTCTTTTGAACTTTCTATTCTTCAAGGAATCCTGAAAATAATGGTTTCCACAAAAATCTGAAGCATTTTCAACATTGATAATAATCATAAATGTTTCTTGAGCAGCAAATCATCATATTAGAATGATTTCTGAAGGATCATGTGACTCTGAAGACTGGAGTAATGATGCTGAAAATTCAGCTTTGATCACAGGAATAAATTACTGTTTACATTATCACATAGAAAACAGCTATTTTAAATTGCAATAATATTTCACAATATTACTGTTTTTACTGTATTTTTGATCAAATAAATGCAGCTTTGGGAGGCAGAAGAGACTTCTTTCAAAAAAAAGAAAGAAAATAAATCTTACCCAGCCCAAACTTTTGCATGATATGAATTAATATACTGAATACAACAGCAAGAAACATGTGACACAATAATATTAGAATGCTCCTAAATGAAACTCAACAGCGCACAGTAAATCTCTTATTTATCTCGATTCTAAAGCTTCATTTTAATTTTAAACGCCTCCAATTGGTTACATTGCTGAACCACAAAAAAAATGTCAATAGAAACTTTCGACACAGTAAATGGCAGCAAAGTTGTGATTGTTGTAATAACAATCATGAATATTTCTGCAATTAACTATGCGGTCATAACAACTAAAGTTTTAAGATAAACAGTTCGAATTACTTTTCAAATTGTGGCCAACAAAATACTTCGATTTTGTTGCTGCATCTTATGCATTTTGTTATTTAAATCTACATGTCGCTCAGATGTGGATTTCACATGAAAGAAAAAGCCAGAATGACAGGTGATGTTCACATTTGCATTAATGCATTTGGCAGCACTTTTATCCCAAGCAGTTTTCCCTGGGAATCGAACCAATGACCTTTACATGGTGCTTTATTGAGCTACAGGAAGGATGTTGGCTAATTGCTACAACAGCTAATTATAGAGCTAAAACTAATTAACGTATTGAATGTCTGTACAATGACGTCTGTTTACCGTACCTGAACATATGCATGTTGCTCGCCGTTCTTACACATCCCTGTACCTATTTAAGGGTTATATCAGGTGTATTTGTTGAACAGGTGCCTGACTGTCACAACTAATGCCGGAGAATCTGTTCTGAGATCCGCTCGCGTGAAAACACTCGCTTCTCATCCTCAGCTCGAGTGTGTGTGTCGTTCCCGGCGCCTGAATGTCCCATACATTTACTGACATGTTTGCTGACATGAAATATTCAACAGCGATGGTGACATGGGGAACGATCTCCAGAGAGTCTGTTATGAAGCCTCGGAGCGTGTGTGTGTAACATTGATTGGGATGTTGGCTGCGAAGAGCAGGTTTCAGGTTTAATAAGAGCGGATAAAAGTGCTTTTTGATTCTGAGTTTCACCAGGAGCCCGTGGCTGAAGACAATGACTCAACAATTCATGGGTATTTCATTCATTCCAGTCTGCAGGGGTTTAGACAGTACAAAACCTGATGTAAAAGAAATAACAGCAGTATTATCACTGTTACGACGAGATGCACATGCAGATGAAAAAGCCTTCTCAAGGTGTGTGTCCGTGGAAAACTGGAAGTAAACGAGGTTCACAAGAGATCTCAATATGAACTAAGGCTGTGCAACGATTAATCGAGTTATTATTATATTATTATTATTATATTATATTAATATTCAAATTATTTGGAATATATAAATACACACACATGCATGTATTTAAGAAAAATGTGGTGTATATATAAAATATTTATATTTCTATATCATATAAATTATATATGCAAATGTTTCTCAAAAATATACAGTACATGCATGTGTGTGTATTTATATATTCAAAATAATTATACACAGTACACACACATATATTATGTAAACACAAACTTTTATTTTGGATGCGATTAATCGTTGCACAGCTCTAACATAAAGTCAAACATTTCTCATCAGTTTCTCCCAAGGTCAAATGACCTGAGCGGCTCTCCGCTGTACGAAAGCTCGGAGTGATCAAGCTTTCCTCTAGGATCTCTGTATGAGGGAAGAGTACAGCGGATTGATCTGATTGCGGTGTAGCCGGTGGTTTGTGAAGATAAAGCCAATAAAGTGCTGTCTTCCGTCTGTAGGATCGGCCTCATATCAGATCAGCTCAGCTTTAATCCACACGACTCCAACATAATGCGTTCTCCGGCCCTCCGGCTGATCAACAAGTCCAGGCTCTTACATGGACTCCGGCTATAGCAATCAATCTTCTTGCTGAAATCTGTGACGTCAAACTGTAAAATTAATATTTGAAGGATTTCAACCGACATTTAAGCTGTATTAATTATTTACACAATGGCCAACAATTATTTAAAAAAATGCTAAGATTAATAATTGTATTAATTTTAAAATTAATAAAAAATACCTTTTATAGAATATAAAATAGAGTATAATATAAACATCAATAATTATTTTTTTAGTAACTTAAAATATATTAATAATGAATATATTAACACATGAATAATATCAATTTATATCAAAAGGAGTGTGTATTATTTATAACACATTTTATATTGTAATATATACTGTGTATATATATGTGTGTATGTATGTATGTATGTATATTAGGGCTGTCAAAAGATTAATCGCGATTAATCGCATCCAAAATAAAAGTTTTTGTTTACATAATATATGTGTGTGTATGGAGTATAATTATTTTCTATATATAAATACACACACATGCATATATATTTAAGAAAAATGTGTTATTTATATATAAAGAAAATTATATTTATATATAATATAAACTATATAAATATATATACAGTATATGTATGCAAATATTTCTTAAATATATACATGTATGTGTGTGTATTTATATATACAAAATAATTATACATAGTACACACACATATATTATGTAAACACAAACTTTTATTTTGGATGTGATTAATCGCGATTAATCTTTTGACAGCCCTAATGTATATATATATATATATATATGTGTGTGTGTGTGTGTGTGTGTGTGTGTGTGTGTGTGTTGTTGTTGTTGTTTCTCTCGAATGATGTCACTTCCTGGAGAATGATATTGTCAGGAAACTTACAAAACAAAGTAATGCATTTATATATAAATAATCTGGATTAAAAAAATCTGAATAAATTGCCAAAAATGTACATAAAAAATTCCCTTCAGTCTTCACGTCATTGTGATACTGTGATAAAAAAAAGCTTAATATAATTTGCATTAAAAAAATATGTAATAACATTTATTTTACAAAAATCGAAATATTTGACCTAATATATGAAAGCATATGAAGTGAAAAATGAAATGAAGAGCGAGAGAGACTAGTGTCAGCCGGCAGCACCTGTAACTCGTTTACCTCACACTCCTCTCCATCTGTGTGTGTGTGTGTGTGTGTTTCTGCACAGGATCAGTGTATCAACGGGCCACACAGGAGGACAGCGCATTAATACACACATCTGTCTGCAGCGACACCAGCACTGAAACACACACCGTCCTGCTCTCTGTTCCTCAGTGACTCAGTGCCTGTTGAAGACAAGAAAACAGAGTCCATCAGTTAGAGGAGTCCTAGACTGGACAGGCTGGTCAGTTTGGTTTTCATGATGGTTTAAGAGTGGTTTCTGGCACTGGGAACCAGCTAACCCAGATTAAGCCTTGTAAGACCAGCAAACCACACCATCAAAGTTGAGGAAAATGTATTTCTATGTACATATCAGGGAATAATTCGAGAAAATATTTCAAAATGTAGTGTTTTTTCACAAAAAGCATTTTTTGCAAGAAATCTCTTCTGCTCACCAAAGCTGCATTTATTTGATCAAAAATACAGTAAAATGGCTGTTTTATGTGAATATATAGTAAAGCTGAATTTTCAGCATCATTACTCCAGTCTTCAGTGTCACATGATCCTTCAGAAATCATTCTAATATGATGATTTGATGATCTAGAAGCATTTCTGATTATTATCCTTGTTGAAAACAGTTGTGCTGCTTCATATTTTTGTGGAAACCATGATAAAAAATATTTTTGAATTGTTTGATGAATAATCTAAATTCTCTTCCTGTCAATTGAATTAAAAGTCCAGCTTGTGAATCAAACAGAGTCAGTTCTTCTGTTCATCTTTAAATGCTCATGTTGGCATTTCCAGGCCGAAGCTGGAGTGAGAAAGAGAGCGAGGTCTCGATGAATCTGCTGTCAGTGTGACTCAACTCATCAAACCGCTCTGGCCTTCAGGGTTTGTGGGTAAAATCTGTCACACACTCACACTCGCACGGAAAACTGAATTTAAACTATAGCCTGTCGGCTGGAATCACATTTCCAATCCGGTCAAATGAATTGTCATTCTCAGCATTACAGTGCAACTCTGCGCCTGTGGAAAGAGCTCATAAATCGAGTCTTCACCGAAGGAAGAAGCGCTGCTCTCTCCTTTTAAACATCTTCCCCGATCGATCCGGGAGTTTAGCCTGTCGCTCGAGCTTATTCCGACTGAGACGGTCTATGGTGTGGAACGGACCGACTAATGCAACCTTTATTTCAAATGTTATGTTTTGGTGGAAAGCAATCTTGAATTAATTATGAAATGCTTGGTTTGTTATTGCCTCCAAAACACAATCACATCAGTTATGGCTTACTGGGCACTGAGATGTTTGATGTGCTTTCCTGAAGTTTCATTCGATTACGCCACAAGCTTCGTTCAGGTCCTTAAAATCCCTTACAGGCCTAAAATACACAAACAGAGAAGAGAAGATTTTAGTTTTGGAGATAAAAATAGAGATAGTTCAAACTTAAAATCATAGCAATATTATGATATAGTTGATGCAATATTAGCCACCATATAGGAATGTCCATTTTTTGGGTGATCCATTAGTCCATTGGTCGAAGTGAGGTAAAAATTTAATTTAATCAAATTAAACAATACATAACCAAAATCACAGTAAAATATCTTGATATAATTATTTTGTTGCATATTTTTGGATAGTCCAAAGTATTAAAGTGACATATATATACACTAAATAAAAATAACTCATTGGACAAACTCAATTTAATTGAGGGCAGGATTTCCATCCAATAAATATGTGTAGCCCCAACTCATAAAAAACTAATTCATGCTATGAAATGTAATTGAGGTGGTCCAACTCAATTTGAGCAAATACAACTTAAATGAAATTGACACATTTCTAAAATGACTTTTATATGCTTGTCAAACTTTAATTAAAACTTATAAAAAGTTTAATTCATCATTATACACAATGTATACACCTGTATACACAGTGTGTCACTCCTGACACTCCTGAGCATAAATCACTGCACAGCCTAAACATAAACAAATGAACTGGCATAAAAAGTAGAAACAGTATTCAGTGCTTAAATGGGATAGCAAAAACTAAAAAACACACCTGTGGTGAAGCTGAGAATATGCAAAACAACAATTGAAGCATCAAATGCCGGTTTTGAAAAGGAATCACTTGTTAGTTTGACTTCATGAAACAGCATTCTTATTTCATGCCTTGAACAGTACAGTATGGGCATCCGAAGAAGTGCCCTTAGCTGGTGTAAATCCTTTCTTAGTAACACAACTTTTTCAGTAGGCTTTGGGCGCTCTGTCTCATCCGTAGCCCCTCTTACCTGTGGTGTTCCTCAAGGCTCTATTTTGGGTCCTACCTTGTTTTCTCTGTACATGTTTCCATTAGGTCTTTTCTTTCCATTTTATGCAGATTACACCCAAATCTATTTGCCTTTGAAACATAATGACAAAAAAGGCTTAGAAACCTTGCCTGCATGTTTGGCCGATACAAGATCTTGGATGTCTTTAGCTTTTTGCACTTAAATGAGAGTAAGATGGAAGCAATTGTTATGTGCCCTCTGTGGGGCCATGTTTATTTTAGGAGCTTAAATAACAACATCAAACTGATTGTAAAAAATCTGAGAGTTATTTTGGATTCCTCCCTTAAGTTTGACTAACATATTAATACAGTATAGTTAAGTCAAGCTTCTTTCATTTAAAACCTCTTTTTAAAGTTCTAAAGACTTTCCTGTCTCTTAAAGATCTTAAATGAGTCGTTCATGCTTTCGTCTTATCTCGTTTGCACTATTGTAATTCCTTATATATTGTAATATCCCAGTCTTCTATGTCACTGCTTCAAAATGATATTTTAACCTGGGTCCGTAAACGTGAACATATCAGTCCAATTTGAATGTCTCTCAATTGGTTTAAAGTACTGTTGCATGTATTTAAATCCCTAAACAGTCTGAAACCTTCTTATTTGTCAGATCTTTTAAAGGTCCCGTTCTATGTGATCCCATGTTTCAAACTTTAGTTAGTGTGTAATGTTGTTGTTAGAGTATAAATAATATCTGTAAAATTATAAAGCTCAAAGTTCAATGCCAAGCGAGATATTTTATTTAACAGAAGTCGACTACAAAAAACGGCTGGATTGGACTACACCCCTCTACTTCCTTCTTTAATGACGTCACTAGAACCATAACCTCCGCCCACAGGAACACAGGCGTATTGATGGCGAAATGTCAACAGACGTGGTTGATGTTTATCTATAATCGGATACCACAAAAGTTTAATTCGAAGTTGTTAGTTTGCTCTGTCCATTTCACCACGGACTGTTTTTCTAACCTGGAATAATATCAAGCAGGCTTCTCCTAGCGTTTCATACTGACGAAGGGGGCAATTTCAACTATATTCCAGCAAGCGGTAAGTAGTGATTTAATATGGAAGTAGCGATCAACTTCACATCGTTTCTCTTAGTAGGATGAAAATAATCTTACTTAAACTGTGATTAATATACAGAAAGCGATCAAAGAACAATCCCTTTCCAATCGCCCAAGCTGTGACACACAGCTCGAGTTTATCTGGACACTTGCCAAAACTCGTTATGAAATCAATGACGCTGTTACACTGCACAACGAAGCTCTTACTGTATTTATATACCTCATGTTTGCATTGGTGAAATCATTAGTGAGTGCAGAAACTGCGTTGCAATGATAAGATCTTTCACGCGATCAACAGGCTGTCATCTGCTCAATGCTCATCATCACTGCAACCTTTTATGTGATGGTAATAGATCTAAATACTTAAAAAACTTCTCACGATTCGTTAATCCAGATAGCTGTAATAGTAAAAACGTATAATAGCTCTAATAGTAAAAGTTTTCCAGATAGTTCCACATGTAATGCCAGATATTTCATATGCAAGCATGTCAGCCAATCACAGCAGAGGGCGTTTACACTGAAGTCTCACAGCAGACACGCCCCTTCAAACAGAGTGTTCAAACCAGGGAATGAAATCAGGCTAGGAAATATGCCTTTTATTTCTAAATTATAAAAAAATTTGATCTAAAAAACATACTAACATTATAAGGGCACCCCTGGAAACATTATAAAATAATAAAAATAATCCATGGAATGGGACCTTTAAACTTGAATAAGCCGCTCAGATGCTTGCGATCCACAGACAGACAATAATACTCTTGCCAGTCCTACTGTAGGTTATCTTCCTTTATCTGTTAGATCCTCTGTATACAATTTTAAAATCTAAGTTAAAGTTGTATCTTTTTACCCATGCATTTAAGTCATCATAAATTATGTACTTATTTTAATTATTTGTTTTCTATATTTAGGACTTTTCTTCTGTACAGAACACAGGTCAACTGTTGTTGTGTTTATTTGTGCTTTATGTGTAAATGAAATGATTTACAATTTCTGGATTCTCCATTTGCCCTACATCTAGGAGAAATAGTTGAGATATATAGATCTCATTTGTGAATTTTCTTTCAGACGAGCACTTAAAAATGGCCCCTGTAAGGTTATGCACAGCATCGGCCCTCCTGCGATTGTTAGAGGAACGCACATCTTCATCCTCAGAGAACGAGAGGCGGCTTCTGCTCTTTCTTCTCGCTCTCCTTTTGAACATGAGTATGTGTCTCTTGAGCCAGGCCTCCTCTGCAGAGCTTGAGATAAAGCCAGTCTTTGATTCTCTCCTCACAGGTGAAGCAGGAGCACCTGTTTGATCCGAGGAGCGTGTGGTTTGAGATCCGAACCCTCCCCTCCTGATGATGGGAACACTCGTCCCGGACAGGACCTTATCAAAGCCAGAGAAAGGTTTGTTCTTCAGACGAATGAGAAACACAGCCGGCAATGCTCTGTGTAACGGAGCCTTCTGAAGTAAAGTTAAATTAAATACATTGAATAAATATTAGTGCAGCGTTTTGTGATGGTGCCTTAAAAGAGCAGATTTTAGATAAACAATATTTTATGAAACAAAAACAGTATATTTCAAATATTCCATGAACATAAAAGATACCTCTTTTTGGAGAACAAAGTAGTAGTAAAATAAAATAAAATAAAATAAAATAAAATAAAATAAAATAAAATAAAATAAAATAAAATAAAATAAAATAAAAAAGCCATAAAATAAAAAAGCCATAAAATAAAAAAGCCATAAAATAAAATAAAGCCATAAAATAAAGCCATAAAATAAAATTATAAATTAAAATGATAAATAAATAAATAATAAAATAAATTGATTAAAATAAAATAGTAAAGAATAGAATAGAATAGAATAGAATAGAATAGAATAGAATAGAATAGAATAGAATAGAATAGAATAAAAAGAAATATAAAAATGAAATAAAATAAATCCATAAATGAAAGAAAAATTATTTCTTCACAGGAATCACTGTATGTCAATGAATGTTTTTTCTATAGTCTCTGCATTAAGTTGGTATGCAAGAAAGCATTTTAGCATAAAAAACACATGGCCTTTAAATCAAGGTTTTAAAAATGAGTTAGCGGTGATGTGAACCACAGCATTCCCATCAGGAGGAAAGATGACACAGCCAGTCCTTCCCAGACGCGCGCTGACAACCTGATGCGGTCAGTCTGCGCATTAAACCTGATGGAGTCAGTCTGCGCATTAAACCTGATGGAGTCAGTCTGCGCATTAAACCTGATGGAGTCAGTCTGCGCATTAAACCTGATGGAGTCAGTCTGCGCATTAAACCCGATGGAGTCAGTCTGCGCATTAAACCCGATGGAGTCAGTCTGCGCATTAAACCCGATGGAGTCAGTCTGCGCATTAAACCTGATGGAGTCAGTCTGCGCATTAAACCCGATGGAGTCAGTCTGCGCATTAAACCCGATGGAGTCAGTCTGCGCATTAAACCCGATGGAGTCAGTCTGCGCATTAAACCCGATGGAGTCAGTCTGCGCATTAAACCCGATGGAGTCAGTCTGCGCATTAAACCCGATGGAGTCAGTCTGCGCATTAAACCCGATGGAGTCAGTCTGCGCATTAAACCCGATGGAGTCAGTCTGCGCATTAAACCTGATGGAGTCAGTCTGCGCATTAAACCTGATGGAGTCAGTCTGCGCATTAAACCTGATGGAGTCAGTCTGCGCATTAAACCCGATGGAGTCAGTCTGCGCATTAAACCTGATGGAGTCAGTCTGCGCATTAAACCCGATGGAGTCAGTCTGCGCATTAAACCCGATGGAGTCAGTCTGCGCATTAAACCCGATGGAGTCAGTCTGCGCATTAAACCCGATGGAGTCAGTCTGCGCATTAAACCTGATGGAGTCAGTCTGCGCATTAAACCTGATGGAGTCAGTCTGCGCATTAAACCTGATGGAGTCAGTCTGCGCATTAAACCTGATGGAGTCAGTCTGCGCATTAAACCCGATGGAGTCAGTCTGCGCATTAAACCTGATGGAGTCAGTCTGCGCATTAAACCTGATGGAGTCAGTCTGCGCATTAAACCTGATGGAGTCAGTCTGCGCATTAAACCCGATGGAGTCAGTCTGCGCATTAAACCTGATGGAGTCAGTCTGCGCATTAAACCCGATGGAGTCAGTCTGCGCATTAAACCCGATGGAGTCAGTCTGCGCATTAAACCCGATGGAGTCAGTCTGCGCATTAAACCCGATGGAGTCAGTCTGCGCATTAAACCTGATGGAGTCAGTCTGCGCATTAAACCTGATGGAGTCAGTCTGCGCATTAAACCTGATGGAGTCAGTCTGCGCATTAAACCCGATGGAGTCAGTCTGCGCATTAAACCCGATGGAGTCAGTCTGCGCATTAAACCCGATGGAGTCAGTCTGCGCATTAAACCCGATGGAGTCAGTCTGCGCATTAAACCCGATGGAGTCAGTCTGCGCATTAAACCCGATGGAGTCAGTCTGCGCATTAAACCCGATGGAGTCAGTCTGCGCATTAAACCCGATGGAGTCAGTCTGCGCATTAAACCCGATGGAGTCAGTCTGCGCATTAAACCCGATGGAGTCAGTCTGCGCATTAAACCCGATGGAGTCAGTCTGCGCATTAAACCCGATGGAGTCAGTCTGCGCATTAAACCCGATGGAGTCAGTCTGCGCATTAAACCCGATGGAGTCAGTCTGCGCATTAATCCTGATGGAGTCAGTCTGCGCATTAAACCCGATGGAGTCAGTCTGCGCATTAAACCTGATGTGGTCTGTCTGCGCATTAAACCTGATGGAGTCTGTCTGCGCATTAAACCTGATGGAGTCAGTCTGCGCATTAAACCTGATGGAGTCAGTCTGCGCATTAAACCCGATGTGGTCTGTCTGCGCATTAAACCTGATGGAGTCAGTCTGCGCATTAAACCTGATGGAGTCAGTCTGCGCATTAAACCTGATGGAGTCAGTCTGCGCATTAAACCTGATGGAGTCAGTCTGCGCATTAAACCTGATGGAGTCAGTCTGCGCATTAAACCCGATGGAGTCAGTCTGCGCATTAAACCCGATGGAGTCAGTCTGCGCATTCAACCTGATGGAGTCAGTCTGCGCATTAATCCTGATGGAGTCAGTCTGCGCATTAATCCTGATGGAGTCAGTCTGCGCATTAAACCCGATGGAGTCAGTCTGCGCATTAATCCTGATGGAGTCAGTCTGCGCATTAAACCCGATGGAGTCAGTCTGCGCATTAAACCCGATGGAGTCAGTCTGCGCATTAAACCCGATGGAGTCAGTCTGCGCATTAAACCCGATGGAGTCAGTCTGCGCATTAAACCTGATGGAGTCAGTCTGCATATTAAACCCGATGCGGTCAGTCTGCGCATTAAACCCGATGGAGTCAGTCTGCGCATTAAACCCGATGGAGTCAGTCTGCGCATTAAACCCGATGGAGTCAGTCTGCGCATTAAACCCGATGGAGTCAGTCTGCGCATTAAACCTGATGGAGTCAGTCTGCGCATTAAACCCGATGGAGTCAGTCTGCGCATTAAACCTGATGGAGTCAGTCTGCATATTAAACCCGATGGAGTCAGTCTGCGCATTAAACCTGAAGGAGTCAGTCTGCGCATTAAACCCGATGGAGTCAGTCTGCGCATTAAACCCGATGGAGTCAGTCTGCGCATTAAACCCGATGGAGTCAGTCTGCGCATTAAACCCGATGGAGTCAGTCTGCGCATTAAACCTGATGGAGTCAGTCTGTGCATTAAACCCGATGGAGTCAGTCTGCGCATTAAACCTGATGGAGTCAGTCTGCGCATTAAACCTGATGGAGTCAGTCTGCGCATTAAACCTGATGGAGTCAGTCTGCGCATTAAACCCGATGGAGTCAGTCTGCGCATTAAACCCGATGGAGTCAGTCTGCGCATTAAACCCGATGGAGTCAGTCTGCGCATTAAACCCGATGGAGTCAGTCTGCGCATTAAACCCGATGCGGTCAGTCTGCGCATTAAACCCGATGGGGTCAGTCTGCGCATTAAACCCGATGGAGTCAGTCTGCGCATTAAACCCGATGGAGTCAGTCTGCGCATTAAACCCGATGGAGTCAGTCTGCGCATTAAACCCGATGGAGTCAGTCTGCGCATTAAACCTGATGGAGTCAGTCTGCGCATTAAACCTGATGGAGTCAGTCTGCGCATTAAACCCGATGGAGTCAGTCTGCGCATTAAACCCGATGCGGTCAGTCTGCGCATTAAACCCGATGGGGTCAGTCTGCGCATTAAACCCGATGGAGTCAGTCTGCGCATTAAACCCGATGGAGTCAGTCTGCGCATTAAACCCGATGGAGTCAGTCTGCGCATTAAACCCGATGGAGTCAGTCTGCGCATTAAACCTGATGGAGTCAGTCTGCGCATTAAACCTGATGGAGTCAGTCTGCGCATTAAACCTGATGGAGTCAGTCTGCGCATTAAACCTGATGGAGTCAGTCTGCGCATTAAACCCGATGGAGTCAGTCTGCGCATTAAACCCGATGGAGTCAGTCTGCGCATTAAACCCGATGGAGTCAGTCTGCGCATTAAACCCGATGGAGTCAGTCTGCGCATTAAACCCGATGCGGTCAGTCTGCGCATTAAACCCGATGGAGTCAGTCTGCGCATTAAACCCGATGGAGTCAGTCTGCGCATTAAACCCGATGGAGTCAGTCTGCGCATTAAACCCGATGGAGTCAGTCTGCGCATTAAACCCGATGGAGTCAGTCTGCGCATTAAACCCGATGCGGTCAGTCTGCGCATTAAACCCGTGTGTGCAGATCTGCGAGCGGCCTGACAGTGACGGATCAAGTAGAATACTCAAACAGACTGAAACAGACTGAAACAGACTCAAACAGACGTGTGGCGCTGGCAGACGGTGGAGGAGGACCGAGCGCGTCCCCGCGGTGACCCGTCCGTCTGCCGCTGGAATACAGATGCGATGAAACACGGCGTGACAGAGAGGCCATCAAAGCCTGACCATGAGCTTCAGCATTTACATGCATCTGGGCCTCAAAAACACAACCCAGCAAGCATTAGTCGTCAGCGTATAGACCCAATATAGTCCGGCTATGAGTAACACACTTCTAGACAAAATAACCTTGAATTTGGTTACATTTCGTTTTTGCCAAAATAACTTGCGAGATGTATGATATTCCAACATGTAAGCAGTAAACAGTGATTAAAGAGTGCTTGGTTTCATTTCTTCACTCATTTCATTTCTTTATCATCTAATTGATGACTAGTCTATTCTTGGGCTATGGTTCAGACATCTATTACATTTTCACTGACAGACCAAATTTTGCCTTGTTTTAGCCTAGACGTCTGGGCTGTGTCTAGTAGACGGCTATTAGACGTTTTTTAAACACAAAATTGCTTGCTGGGAACCGCCCTGGCTCATGCAATCTCATGCAGAGCGGATCTGAGCTGGAAATGCCAGAGCAGAGTTGAAATGAGAAAGAGAAAAATTTAGCAAGAAATACATTGTAATATGCACAAAAAAAGTGTTAAATGAAATCTAGATGCATGGGATAGCCACTACCTTTCAAAAGTAAGTTTTTTTTTAATGTTTTTGTGAGAAGTCTCTTCTGCTCATCAAGGCTGCATTTATTTGATAAAAAAATACAGTTAAAAATCTGAAATATTATTACAGTTTAAAATGACTGTTTTCTATGTGAATATCTAGTAAAGTAAGTAAAGAATGATTGTGAGGAACATGAAGAATTATTTCCACACATGAGGCCAGATCTTAAATTCACTGAGAGTGTTTGAGATGTTCTGGAGGAGACTTTACACTGGACTCTTGCTTTGACAATGCAAGATCTTCACCAAAAATATAAGAAGAAATAACATCACAACATTTATTTCCATCAAGAGGTGCATACATTTTTGGTCAAGATCCTTAAATCCAAACAGCGTTTTTTTTCCGGCTGGGCAGTGTATATATAATGTAGTATTCTTCATAAGTTTTTAATCAGTTATTTTTCAGAAAATGTCTTTAATATGAGTGTATTGTGTTCTCCTGCACTGGCAGATTATTATTTTTTTAACTAGTACTAGTATAAACAAGTTAAAAACTTCCAGTGCAGTAAGACAAAGTACAATTATATTTAATTATATTTATATTAAATATTATTATTTTTTAAAAAGTCTTAATATCTTATTAAAGTGTGCTTCTCAAGTACATTAATCTCTTTTAAGGATTTTTATTTTTGACTGGAAAACAAAACAAGACTGCAAAAAAAAAAAAGTCCTAAAGTTTTAATTTGTATCTATTTTTTATTTTATTTTTGTCTTGTTTTCCAGAAGCAAAATTGCATAATATATTAAGACATGCTTTCATAGATTAAATCTTGAACATTACTGAATTTTGTCTTCTTCCAGATGAGTATAATCTTGTTTAAGTGTCTTTTATACCTTGTTTAATTAAGTATTTAGATATTTGAATAGTAAAACAAGACAAAAATGCTCATTACGAATATTATTTTTTGCAGTAAAATAAAACATAAAATTAGGTTTATTTTTCTGACCCCACAGAGAGAGAGAGAGAGAGAGAGAGAGAGAGAGAGAGAGAGAGAGAGAGAGAGAGAGAGAGAGAGAGAGAGAGAGAGAGAGAGAGAGAGAGAGACCCTCACACACACACACACACACACACACACACACACACGAGTTCAGGGGTTCGTACACTTTGATGGCATCAGCCTCAATTGTTTATTAATTGCAAAAGTATGTTTCTGGCCTATAGATATACTATCTTAACTTGTTCAAGGCTGCTTACTTTAATATATATAATGATGTTTTGTGAATGATTGTCAATCACACCTCTGTTCACAAACATATTGTTGCAAACACACACCTGTGATCATGGGAAACGCAGCTCTGCTGGAGTTTAGATTCATGGAGCAATAAGAGAAGGAGAGGTGAAGAGGGTCACCGTCACGGCAGCACACACACACACACACTCACACTCACACTCAGCCTGAGGACAGCCGGCGTCCCACGAGACCACGAGCGCAGAGTCGTACCTCATTTCCCAGAATGCCTATTCCCAGGACTTACCCTGTTCTCCCTGTTTGAGGACGTGTGAAAGTGTGACCGGATTTCAGCAGCTCGATTATCTCTCTCCGCTTCAGTGTGTGTGTGTGTGTGTGTGTGTGTGTGTGTGTGTGTGTGGGAGTCGACTGGCGGCCACACGTTTGGACTGAGAGAGTAGAAACACAAGAGTTATTCATAAGATAATCTACAACATCTGTGGGTGGAGTTTCACACTTCCAGGCAAACATGCATATTGGTAATGGATTTTTTAAAATATTTTACAATAAAACACCTTTCCTGCTAAAACAGAGCTCCAAAAGATATTCTGGGAACACTTTACAATAAGCTTCATTAGTTAATGTCTTAACTAAAATGAACTAACCATGAGCAATACATTTGTTCATCTTTGTTAAAGATAGTTAATAAAAATACAATTGTTTGTTCATGTTAGCTCACAGTGCATTAACTAATGTTAAGATTTTAATAAAGAATTTTAATGAAGATTTTTTTTTTTAGATTGACAACAAACACAACAAATCACAGCTATATAGCATAGTTCAAAACATAATAATAATTAATAATTTCTGAAAATTGACAAAAATTGAAAATTGAAAATTGTCTTTATTCACCTTCTTCTCATGTTTTCCCATAGAATTCATAGAAGTATAGAATAGAATAGCATAGTTCTAATAGGGGCTCACTTCTGCTGGTTAGCAAAGCAATAAAGAACCATATCAACTGTTAAATAACAGATTTAAGATTAAAATGATATCAGATTTGTCTAATTTTAAATAAACACAAAAAATAGAGATGAAACGTTAACATAATTAAGACATTTACTTTTGCGATGGATCTATGAATAAATAAATATTCAGTGAAATCTTCCAAAGATATCTGAATTTTGGTGCAATTATTAAATATAGTGTTGATATGGCAACTAGTTTCGTCAAGCGGGATGTGTGGAAGTTTTTAAAACAAGTGAGTTACAACTAGCCCTGCTCACCCCTATTCAGGATTAATGTTCAAGCATACACTCTAAAAAATGCAGAGTTGTTTTAACCCACATTTGGGTCAAATATTGACGAACCCAACCGTTGGGTTAAAAATTGTAATTAAAAAATGTAACCCAACGGCTGGGTTTGTCCATATTTGACCCAAATTTAGGTTGAAACAACCCAGCATTTTTTAGGGTGTATATTTGTACTTTCACTGTCTGTTTCCGCAAGTCATGCAAGTGGATTCTTCTGTTGGCTTCTCTTCCCTCAGAGAAACAGAAGGAGAGAGAGAGAGAGAGAGAGAGAGAGAGAGAGAGAGAGAGAGAGAGAGAGAGAGACATCGAGTCACTGGTGGGCTGCATATGATTACACCAATCCAATAAAAGAGCTCATTGCTGTTCTGTGTGCCGCACATTAAAGTGCTCGACGGTAATGAATGTGAGTCCAGATATAGAAACAGCAGCAGATTCTTTCACACTACATGAGGAAAAACCCTCAGCGTTAAAGCACAAATTATTCATGCTAGCATCTAGATGTTGGTTTGTGTTGATATCACCTTCTCAACAGTGCAGTCCAAGTGTATCTTACAGCACTTTCCACAAATAGATAACCTAACGGAGAGAAATACTGTAAAGGAAATTGAAAGTTTATTAACCTTGAGAAAATATTCTTTGGCCAGCTCATGTGGTCAAAATAAATATTATAAATATAATTATAGAGATTTTCTGTTTATTTTATATGACGGTAGCTGTTTTTCCAACCCTGTTACCAAAATATGGGACGTCAAAACAATTTAAAATAAAATAATAAATATAGATAAATTAAATTAAACTGATGTTTTGTTTTCATAAACGTGTTACCAAAATATGGGACATCTAAATAAAATAAAATAAAACAAAACAAAATAAAATAAAATAAACTGCTGTTTTGTTTTTCCAACCCTGTTACCAAAATATGGGACATCAAAACAATTTAAAATAAAATAATAAATATAGATAAATTAAATTAAATTGATGTTTTGTTTTCATAAGCGTGTTATCAACATATGGGACATCTAAATAAAATAAAATAAAATAAAATAAAATAAAAAAAATAAAATAAAATAAATAAACTGCTGTTTTGTTTTTCTAACCCTGTTACTAAAATATGGGACATCTAAATAAAATAAAATAAAATAAAATAAAATAAAATAAAATAAAATAAAATAAAATAAAATAAAATAAAATAATAAAATAAAATAAAATAAAATAAAATAAAATAAAATGCTGTTTTGTTTTTCTAACCCTGTTACCAAAATATGGGACATCTAAATAAAATAAAATAAAATAAAATAAAATAAAATAAAATAAAATAAAATAAAATAAAATAAAATAAAATAAAATAAACTGCTGTTTTGTTTTTCTAACCCTGTTACTAAAATATGGGACATCTAAATAAAATAAAATAAAATAAAATAAAATAAAATAAAATAAAATAAAATAAAATAAAATAAAATAAAATAAAATAAAATAAAATAAAATAATAAAATAAAAAAAAATTAAAAAAAAAATTAAAAATTAAAAAAAAAATAAAAAAAAAAATAAAATAAAATAAACTGCTGTTTTGTTTTTCTAACCCTGTTACCAAAATATGGGACATCTAAATAAAATAAAATAAAATAAAATAAAATAAAATAAAATAAAATAAAATAAAATAAAATAAAATAAAATAAAATAAAATAAAAAATGTGACATACCCTATATGGACAAAAGTATTGGGACGAACCTCTTAATTCTTGAATTCAGACGTTTCACTCAGACCCTTTGCCACAGGTGTATAAAATCAAGTTTATGAAAAAACATTTTTTTCCATTTGCAGAAAAAAAAGGTTGTTCTGAAAAGCTCCGAGAATTCAAGCGTGGATGGATGCCACCTTTGCGTGAAACTTCATCCCTGCTAGATATTCCACAGTCAACGGTAAGTGGTGTCAGGACCAGCAGCAGAAGACCACATGAAGTCACACGGGGTCAGAGGCGCGTGGAGAGGTAAAGTCGCCAACGCTCTGCCGACTCCATTGCTGACAAACTTCCACTGCCATTATCAAAGGCAGGAAAACTGTGCGGCGGGAGCTTCACGTAATGGGTTTCCAACAGCTTGCAAGCCTTATTTCACTCTGAAGACCTTGACCAGCTTGTTCAGGGGTGTTTGAAACTGAACTCTGCAGGGCAGTGGACCTCCAGGAACCCTGATATAGTGTATCTAAACAGTTTAAAATCCTATAAAATAAAATTTAATGGGATGACATTTTGTACCCTATTCATCCACAGGCGAAGTAAAACAAGGCAAGAAAGTAATCTGTTTAGGGTTTTGTGCTCAGTCTGTCTCTGAGATCTGTGTCGTGTTGTGAAGACGATGAAGCGGGAATGAAGGTCATTGTGATGATGAAGGGCGGCGCTCCGAGCTGGAGGCGCATTAGGAGATGAGAACGTCCAATTACAGTCGACTTCCCTGAGGGCCAGCGCATCCAGATACCGAGAGAGATCATCACCTTGATCGTCAAGCACTGTAAAATCCATTTCATTCAGCCTCCTTCTTTATGTGTCTATGTTGTCGTCTCTGTTAATGACCTTTCTGTTCATTATCAGACGCTGCTGCCATATGCTCATTACCAGAATTACTCCTGTGGTTTAGATATTTTTATGATCAGTTTTAGTCTTTTACACTCAGGATAAAACTGTATCCATTTTCCTTCAGTAATGTGACATTTACAAATGAAAAACAATATGCAATGAGGGAAAAAAAACCTCAATGAGGAGAGATTTATCTTGTATTTTCGCTTGTGGAATATCAGGACTGTAAGCAGACGTAGATGGGATTTCAATTCTGATTTGTTATTATTAACTCTAACAAGAAGATTCTATAAAGGAACATTCTACTGGAATCTATCATTACATCTAAATAATCACTAAATCTACATCAAAATTCTCTAAAGGAATCTATCAAACTTCAAATAAATGTATAAAAATTAAAGGGGCATTTCACCCATTTGAACATTGTTTTTTATTGAAAGTGGGTCATATATGTAGTCGAAATGTAAAATAAATTTTGAATTTGGTGCCTTTGTGACCGAGAAAAGACAAAAAATAACTTCAGGACGCATTTGTATGAAAGACAACAACTCCCACAATGCACCACATTGCACAGCTCCGCAAGCCACTCCCACTAATCCAGAACAGCGCATATCTGCCTATAAGAGAAATCACTCTTCCGTCTACAAGGCTAGCTACTACCAGAGCTTGAAATTCATTTCACATTCACACAAAATGTCTAGTTAGTTAGTTGGCGAACTCATTAGTGCATTACTCCTCGTTTGTATTTCTTTCGCAAGGGTGAATTATTGCATGGTACCTGGATGTTCAGTCAGAACATATGCGGTGCGAAACTAGGATAGTTCACAACACAAACGTCCGTGTCCTCGTCTGATTCAGAGATTTCGTCCAGGAGAAATTGGCATCGTTGAAATTCTTTGCCGCAGACGGACTCTATCTCTGTGTTCGTAGCGGTTCGTAGTTGCATAGTGAGATCACCGGCGCCACCAGTCCGCCCTAACTCGAGCCAGTCCGGGCTCCTCGTCCGCGGCAGGCAGGTCTTCTGCCTCGGCTGCTCTTCGCTATAATGCGGCTTGTAAAGGTAGCCACAAACACCTGATTCAAGCATCAGACTTCCGAAATCCTCTTCTATATCATATTGAGCACTCTCCTCCGCTTTTGTCATAACTTTACATCTGTCTCCACAGCGCCTGTTAGCTTAGCTTCAAACAAGATGGAGGATATTGCTTTCAGTTTCAGAGAGTAAAGTCCCACCCACTGATCTGTAATAGGTCTGTAGCGTGAGCGGGTCCCGCCCCCTGGGAAAGATGAGGAACTAGTGCTTGTAGTCTCAACAGAAATCCCCCCCTCTTACACTTCCTCCTACAATGACGCAAAATGACGATTTTTGCGTCATTGTAGGAGGAAGTGTAAGAGGTAAATAACAGATTTCTCTCGTCTCAGGGGAAAATGAGAGTGTGTTGCACGACCATTCAATAGTATGACTGGGTTTCTAACAATGCAAAGCTTAATGCAAATGGGTGAAGTGTCCCTTTAAGGATGCACGCACGATATGTCGGCCACCATAACGGTATCGGCCGATATATGTTAATAAGCCGATTATTAATGGATTATTTCCTTCAGATGAGACACTTCATATGAGCACTGTTCAACAAGATGGTTTTGAATTGCTTGAAATATGATTGAAATCACTTCAAAAAAGGAAAATACAGTTCAGTGCAACATGTGCAGAGCAAGTCAAATAGGCAACATAAAATTATAATGAGAAAACTCTATATAATTGTGTGTTTGGGTCAAGGCTTTTAATGGTGAGACTTTTGGTTTTGTAATCAGGCTCTCAGAAATGATATAAAAATTTGGATTTATATTTATCAGCTATCAGTTATCTGCTTTCAGATATAAAGAATTATCGGTTATCGGTATCGGCCAAATTTTTTAATATCCGTGCATCTCTAATAAAAATGTATAAAATTAATTGGTATCTGATTGGATAGTTGAGCTTGACATTTTATGTTAGCTCACAATTAATGTTCTCATTTCAAATAATATGAATGTGTTTGTCCCTCAGCTGCTGGCCAGTTTGTGCCGTATTCTGGGAATGAACTTGCTCTGTATGGACTGGAAGGTTTTGAGTGACGTTTCTATCTTTTCTCCTGCAGAATCTCTACAGTACATGACAGCGAGGGGTCAGTCTTATTAGAGGCCTGAACCGCTGGAGAAGGTCGTGTTCTCAGACGGAGGATCACACACTGTCACTTAACACCGGCCGTGTCGTGTCACAGCCTGTTTGTGTTACGCTCTCACCTCTCCGTGAGATATGAACAATGACAGCCGTTTGACGAGTGTCACCCGGGCAGAGCTTCACACAGACGCTGAGAGACGGAGGGAGGGAGGGAGAGACGGAGAGAAAGTCACCCTGATGAAAATATGCTGGTTATTGCTGGTCTGATGCCAGTCTAGGTGTGGGACTGCTTTATTTAAGATGTTGACCAGCAAAAATTAGCAGGTTAGTTGTTTCTTCTTTTTATTTTTTCAAACCCCCTGACTTGCTTTTCTCTGTGGAACATAATATATACATTTATATATTTATCAAAATGTATCTGAATTTATCATGTCAAATCAAAATTCATATTCATATATCAAAATTGATCATATCAAATTTTATTTGATATGTCTCATACATGATATTGGATATGGCAAAAAAAAAATATATATTTATATTTATATATATATATATATATATATATATATATATATATATATATATATATAATTATTATTATTATATAATATATATATAATTATATATATATTTTTTTTAATTATATATATATATATATATTTATATATATATATATATATATATATATATATATATATATATATATATATATATATATATATATATATATAATATTTATTTTGCCATGTCCAATATCATGTATGGGACATATCAAATAAAATAAATAAATAATAAAAAAATTAAGTAAAATAAAATAAAATGATACAAAAATAAATAAATAATTATCTCTATTGTTTGAAAAATGAAAAAAGACTTATTTTTATAAATTGATAAAATTATACATGATATAGTATTGATATATGTTTGAATAGTTGAGCCTGTTGAAAGTTGTCAACACTACAAATTAATTAGCCGTTATATGAAACTTGTTACATTTTATGTTAGCTCATAATGTTCTCACTTCAAATAACATTTAAGTTGTACCTTTATTCATTAATGAGATTCCAGTTTGTACCCTATCATTGAATGGACTTCTATTGTATGGAAATTTTTTTTTTTTTTTTTTTTTTTTGATGAAACGTTCAAAGAATAAACAGTAATTCAGGTTTGGAACAACAGGTGACAAATTTCATTTTTGAATAAACTATCCTTTGAAGAATAATAGTGGATGCGTTGATTTCAGAGGACAGATATGATCATCTAATATTATCTGAAGCCAGAGTTCATGTAAATTCCTAGTTATGATTCTGTCCTCAACACCTCCCACATTGATACTATCTGCCATTTATTCGCTCAGCAAAGCACGCTTCATTCAGTCTTGGTCAGAATGTATTCGTTCTTTGATCGCTGTGTGTGATCAATATCAGTTTAGGCTGTATAACATCAATTTTATATAATAGGCTACACATCGCATCTTTCGTATGATTGTCCTCAAAATGAATCCTGTTTTTGAGGATGACCTGCAGAGGAGACTGTGAATGAAACGGAGGATGTGAGAAGAATGCATCATCTCCCAAACTTCATTTATCCACGAACACTTCTCAAGGGTTGTGTTGGGTTATGTTAGTCACACATGAATGATGAATGATCTGCCAAGCTCATATTCAGTGCTTTGAAGCCAGCGCATGTCGACAGGTCGTGCTGTCAGCGAACTCAAGTTTCAAGAGGCTATTGTTGTGTATAGTTTTAAAACTCGTTCCATAAGCACTTGGACTTACAAACGAGCCGGCAAGGCTTCTTCAGGACCGGCGGCTTTGATGAGGTGTCGGGAACCTTCTAACGCAGTGATTGACTGGAAGAGTCCTGGAGGATCCGGTTCTGCTGCGGCGCTGACCGTGAGTGACAGATGAAGAGATGATGGAGAGAGATCTGCGACGGATCAAAGACAACACCTGATGAAAGATACAGACAGCAGGAGACAAAACAGGAAACAAGGAGGGCGAGAGAGAGAGAGAGAGAGAGAGAGAGAGAAAGAGAGAGAGACAGAGAGAGAGAGAAAGAAAGAGAGAGAGAGAGAGAGAGA